>NC_056743.1:90520935-90538435 GCF_019279795.1 Protopterus annectens
ATTTTATGCTGAATTAACTGTTTGAAAACAGTAAGTACACTGAAGGCTGTTCATATTTATTGAAAATTTAAAAGGAAGCTTCTAGATACATTATTTCATGCTGAATTAACTGCTTGAAAACATTAAGTATTCTGAAGACTGTTTACATTTTTAGGAAGTTTAAAAGAACCTCCTTCAAAACTTTCTTTAAATTTCCTCCCAGTTTTAAAGGAAAATAAATCTTCTGGACGTAATAGCTGATAAATAGTGGGGTTAGTTTTCAGGACATTCCAATTTTTCGTAATTACCTTAGTAATTTCATTAGCTTGTGATTAATATTGAGCCACCATTACTCTTTCATAACGCCTTTCATTACAAGGTGCATTCACTGTCTCCATTCCAACCCCTAAAAGGGGTTTATATTTGGACTCTATGGATTTTGTGGAGTGGAGCCAGCATTTATTGATCCTCTTTCTTCTGGGTGCATGCCTGAGCACATTCACGCTCCAACAGTAATGTTATAATTTCATCTTTTCATACATATTCTCTCTGCTTTACCAACTGAACTACTGCTCCAAATCCTGTATTCACCCTTCAGATGGGCTAGTGCTTCCTTTTGGATTTTGCTGGCTCCTATGTTCTGCCTCTAAATTTTCACATTTAGTAATTAGTTCATTCATCTTGTGGTCTTCTCTTTTGGCTTTAACTGGTTAGGGGTCGCCACAGCAGAACTCCGGTCCGCTAATGATTGGCAATGGATTTTTACAGTGCCAAGTTGCCAGCCCAATGCCCAACCTTCAAAGAAGGCACACTCATTCACGCTCATGCCTACCTGCATATCTTTAACGTCACTTGACCATGGGGAGGACATACAGACTCCACACTGAAGGCACTCCAGCCGAGAATCGAACGGGAGAACCTCTTGCTGTGAGGTGACAATGCTAAACGCTGCACCACCATGGTACATCTGTTTTTTTCCTGTTCATGCAGCAGACTATTGGTGTTTTAGTTCTTTTTATACTTTCTTTAAAAAAATATTTGTATCTACCAACTGAATGACTTTAACTCAGGCACCTATGCCTCTTCAATTCCTCACATTCATGGTGCAGTAAAGTAGTTTGCTTTTCCTGAACAGCCTTCATATGATTCACATAGAAATGAAACCTGCTTGCTTGCTTATATTCTCATTTTCTGCTGTATTTTGTGCACAAGGTGTGCCAAAGCATCTTGTTTCTTTTGCCACTTCATTGCGATGAGCTACAGACTTTTCCTAATCTTTAAATTTGTTCTCACTTCACATGAGTCATCCTTTAAATTAACCAACAAATTCCATATGGATTCTATTAGCCTGTGGGTTTTAGCACTTAGTTTTTGATCAAGGACAGTATGGTTGGTAGACTGCAGGTCATATAACAACTCATCTTTATCATTCTGTAGGCATGAAATATTAGCTTGGGTCTCATACTGACATCTCTACCATTGCTCAAGCTCAAAAGCTCTCTAAAGTGCATCTATATTATATTATCGTACGATGAAAATAGCGAATGCTATTTCATCGTACTGGTAATATCTAAACAACAAAATATTGAACAAACAGAACAGTGAATTTCTTCCCAGAGAAAAAATTCACTGCTCCATAAAAAAAAAAAAAAAAAAAAATGTAAACACAAATTTCAGTGGGGGGCTTTGCCCCACACACACACACACACACCCAACCCCCTACTTAAATATACCAACTCTGAAGTCGCACCATAGTGGAGGAAATGACAAAGTCCCGAGGATGGCCCACCAAATTTTTTTCCCTGGCAAAAAATTCGATGTTCCGTGACTTCGCTATTTTGCCATTTTGACAGTATCGGATCGACTAAATAGCATTCGCTGTTTAGTCCATTCAATACTATCATATAGACACCTCTAAAGCAAATTACAGTGGAGAGTACTTCTGCTTAGTTCACTCATTCTTTCAGCTAAACTCATACTTTTTTTATTCTCTTGAATGCATGTGTATATGTGTGTGTGTGTGTTTGTCTAGACATGTATGGGCATACCACTCCTAGATACTCTCTAGCTTCTTAGCTTTTCAGAGTCAGATCCACATTCAGCTATATTAATCATGTCAGGGTGAGGACATAATGAATAGCTAAAATATCCCTTGGTATATCATAATGTGTAATTAAACATATTTTAACACAAAAAGGATAAAAATAAAACACTGAGTGGGATACATTTTCAAATCTTAAAGGCATAATGATATTTAATCACCTAATACTTACTAGGACTTGTGCTATTGTAACTCATATGTGTCTTTCTTATACATTAAACTATTGTAATTTCCTTTATCTTTGGTTGTTTGCAGTGATAATGACTATAGCATTCATGGTACTGATAAAATCATATCTATATATATGCAGTGTGACCCATGTTATTTTTGTAATCTGGTCTCTGTATTAGTTTCCTGTATTGTAAAGGACTACCTGTAAGGTGATACTCAATAATTACAATGCACTGTACAACTGTGAAACTGTATATATGTAAATTAGATTAATCTCTTTTATTTGCATATTAACAAAACTAAATACATTGGGCTGAAGCAATCACTGGCATACCTTAGTGAAACAGGTAAATAGTACATAGTGTAAAATCAGCTTATCCTTCTATTCAATTGACAATGCACCTCATTTATTTTAGGTCTGCAATACTGCTAAATGTAAGATATAAACATTCAGCTAATGCTATCAGATTAAATTGGAAGGCACATACACACACACACACACACACATATTAAATCAGCTTATGTTCTACACCACTTATGTTTTAAGTGAACTGTTTTATATATATATATATATATATATATATATATATATATATATATATATATATATATGGCTTTGAAATCATTACCATAGCCAAGTTTTATCATCAGTCATGTGGCTGTCAGAAGTTTTGGCTCCTATTACATCAAGCTACATTACTACATCAAGAATCTGCACCTTCAGTCACCCAGTGAAATGATTTATATGTATAGGATTGCTCTAGTCAAAGTCATTGACCTAACTGTACACCCTGTGACAGACTGGTGTCCTATTCAGGATTTGTTTTTCCACATGCACACAATGAATAGGATATGCTTCAGCTACCACACATTTAAACTAGATTAAGTAGTAATAAAAGAATGAACAAATGAATAAATGCATCCTCATAGCCTGAGATGAAGCCATTCACTAATACCTCATTCTACAATAATAATAGTTAGTAGATGTAAATGTCAACAGAGTATAAACATTTTGCAAGATATTCATTGTTTAGAAAAAAGAATGGAATTGAAGATAGAAGTGAGGCTTTTCAAATGATACTCCCCAAAATTTAAATAACCACACTGGCTGGAATCTCCTTAAAATAATTTAATGAAATTGTGTGCTTTCATTCAAACAAGGTTGAACTTCGATAAGGTAAAAACACTTTATCATGTGATTCACAAACCAATCATGTCTCAAAAATAATATCATGTAATCTTACACAAAAAATAATTATAGTAATCATTTATATTGCATTAGTTAAATAATGTAATTAAAAAAGGATGTGTGTTTTAATATGTATGTATGTATGTGTGTGTATATATATATATATATATATATATATATATATATATATATATATATATATATATATATATATATATATATATATATATATATATATATATATATAAATTCTATTGTATTTCATTTTTAAAATACTTTTGAAAGACTGGTACCTTATTTGCATTGAGCTTTATCAAGGTAACTCCCTATATAATAATAAAGCCACCCAATCACCTCTAGTCATTCCTACATTAACTTTTTTTTAGAATACAAAATAAGCATTTGTTAAAATGATTACACTGTGTACCATTCTTGGCAAGTGCGCTATTCATATTACATTTTAATTGGATAATTAAGCTAATAAATCCTTTCTCATAAAGAGTTGATAGCTTTGCCAGTATAAAAACCTGGACAGGCTAACAAGATGACAAATAGATCACGTCCTTTGTCCTGCAATTAAAATGGCACTAAACTAATGTCTTAGTGTTGTTAATATATTTACATTGCCAACAGGATTCACATTTGAACATACCATGTGGTTTACTGGGACGATCCATTTGAGCTGGTCTCTCAAAAATGGTTTTAATGTTGCAACTTTTTTGAAAATAAAAAGTTGTGCTACTTTAAGATGATTGCTTTGACCCTCCAAACCCTTAATACATTCCAATGTTTAATAATATTTTAATAGCTTTATTATTTGTAGAAAAATGCATTACAATAGACATGTTAAAATTACTAGAATTCAGGTCAGGGTTTGATTTTGTCACTTTTGCATTGACCAAAATTGGTGCAAAGCTGTCATTTCTTTTGCTTGTCACTTCATATATTACTGAATTGATTAATTTCTAAGGATGTAATCTATTTACAGATATTTCCTTTAAACTATTAACTTCCAGCAAAAATGTATAATTTTAGATATAAACTTTGAGATTTTAACTAGTTGTCATATTATAATTTTTTTCTTTGCATATATTTGAAAATATTGGCTTCCTAAAATAGCTGACTAAAACGACCATTAATATTATTTTCAATAATTTTTGCACTGAGAATGTTGCATTCAAAGAGGCAAAATGAGAGAACTTTAGAAATGTCTTAGTAGACTCAATATAAATACCAAAAAAACAGGAAACAAACGAGCGAACAAAGCTCCAGTCCACCAAGAACACAAGCCCAAAAGTTCCTTAACGCGTTTTTATTATTTTGCACAAGTAAAAAGCAGCGTTTTCGCCACAAACACAGTGTGGCTTCTTCAGAGGAATTTTTTAAGAGAATACAAAAAGTACCTCCCTTTTTATAGGAGTTGCTAATTACTTAATTAGTAAGCTTAATTAAAAAAAATTTAGTTAAAAAGACAGACACAATAACCTCGCCTGCTGTTACATTTACCCTTAAAGTTGCATTCAAAGTGCAATAAACAGTTGTTTTGCACATCAAAAGCATATGTTATGCACTCTAAACGTAATAAAACATTAAATAATCTAAAACAAAAAATATAATGACAATATATCAAAAATATATAATATAACAAATAAAAAGTATAGAAATGTTTCTAAAGGGACAACACAATTCACTCTAGCTAACTTCAGGCAATAAAAACCCCTTTTGTGATGCAATAAAGGAATTCAAGTAACTAAAAATTAGGAATTACAAAAATCTAACTGCACAGACTTACTCTATCTAGAATGCAATCTTATAATGTATCTGACTAACTAGTTCATATACTTTAAAAATACTTAAAAATAGAAAATGTAAATACTGACTATACACAAAATAATTTATATTAAAGGCTTTTTTGTGTAAAAACGGGCAGTACTGACAATACTAGAAGCTGGCAAGCCAAATAGGTAAGTATTCATTAAGAGACATTTTCAATTTACTAAATGTCATCTCAGGTATGCTTTGTACTTTAACACTGGGGCTATATTACAACTTTCATTTAGCCCTGGTGTATTAAAAGAATCTAATTTTAGCTGCCACAACAATTCACATATTTCAAGTAAAATAGAAGTAGGACCACCCCTAATAGAGGGAGCCACATGGTCAATGCCCATAAAAGAAAATGCATGACCCGGGTTATTAAATACATGCTTAGCCAGTGCATTTTCACATTTGTTATTTTTGATTGCATAATGGTGCTGGTATATGCGCTCCTTAAACTTTCTATCCGTCTTACCGACGTAGAAAGCAGGACAGCATGTGCAAAAGGCCAGATAGATTATAGATTTCGTATCACAACAAATCCTACACTTAATAAAATATTTCCTATCTGAAACCTCAAATGAGGTACCTGACTTGATGAGATTACACCAATTGCACATACCACAAGGGAATGACCCCTTAATCCTATTAAAGGAGTCACCTAAAGAAACGCATTGTAATAAGTCCTTCATATTCCTCCCTCTCCTGAAAACAACACGGGGTTTTACCCCTAATTTGTCAGACAACAACGCATGTGTAGAAATAAAATACCAATTCTTCATTAGAATGCCCAAAATAGCATCAGAATTTATGTTGTATGTCATGACAAAACTACACCCAAATTCCTGTGGTGTGTTTTCAGAAACAAAACTTGTGGCACAAAAAAGTGACATAGATGGAATGTCACTAGCTGTATGCTCAGGGACTGCTTCAACTATGGGTAATACTGGAAGAAGGGGTTCGTATAAACCTTCCCTTCTCTTAGTGGACACCCCATTAATAAGATCATCCACTAACCCCGATGGATACCCACGGTGTAAAAAATACACCTTCAAACTAGTCACTTCGGACTGGAAATCACACACCTCACTGCACAGTCTTGCCGCCCTCACTAGTTGGCCTTTCACGATGGCTCTTTTTTGTTTTAATGGGTGGGAACTAGTGAAATGAAGGAAAGAATTCACATAAGTAGCCTTCCTAAAAGTAACCGCTTTTAGCTTGTCAGATGTCGGAAGCCTTGACAAGCTAACATCAAGATAGTCAATTGAGTCAGTTTCAAATCGGTAAGTGAATTTTAAAAAAGTTGTTGTTGAGTTCAAATACTCAACAAAGGAGTGAGCCCTTAATGAGTCACCTTTAAATAAAATGAACACATCGTCTAAGAAGCGTGTATAAAATGAGATCTTATCGTTCCAATCTTTGTTATTGAGTAAGAAGTGCCTTTCCCAATAGGCCATAAATAAATTGGCCAAAGCTGCACCACAGGGTGAGCCCATAGCTACACCCTGTTTCTGAACGAAGACTTCATTGTCAAACACAAAAAAGTTTGAAGACAAGATGATGTCCAATAACTCAGTGACATTGTTAATGTCATTCTTAGGAGCACCCAACTCAAGTAGAAGAAGTTCAACCCATTCGATCCCTTCCTGGTGGGGGATAGATGTATATAGATCGACTACGTCGATGATAAGAAAGTTAGTAGCCTCTTCTATTGTAACCCCCTTCAAGTTGGATAAAAAGGACCAGGAGTCTTTGCAAATGCTCGGGATGAGTTTTACATACTTGGAAAGCAAAAAGTCAATGTACTTGGAGCAAGGGTATGAAACAGATGACCTACCATCTATTAATGCTCTCATTGGAGGGTTGGCCAGATTTTTGTGGACTTTGGGTATACCAAACATGACAGGTGTTTTAGGATTCAAAATGTCAATGTATTTAAAAGTATCCATGTCAATTCTCCCACTTATGAACAGGTCCCTGAAATAACCCCTAATTCTACTTGAACAAGTATTCATTTCATTCAAGGAAGAGGCTTCATAAGCCGGGGAATCAAGGACTTTGTACATTCTTTCCACATAGTCAGCTTGTTCAAAATGGCCAACCCACCCCCTTTGTCAGGTTTTATAATCCTGACTGCAGAAGACCGTAATTTGTTTAAAGCTAACAATTGTTCTTTCGAGATGTTAAAAGTATTAGACTTGAAACTGTAAGACTTATCCATGTGCCTAATGTCTAACTCACAAGCACATTCAAACATTTTTAAGGCTACATGTAAAGGTGGACTGAATACACTAGGCAGTTTTAATTTCAAATTGACGCCTGTGTTATCATTAAAAGAAGTTTTAAATTCAGTTTCCTGACATAACATTTTAAGTCTAATAACACCCTAGCAACATCACATTTGCTAGATGGAACAAAAGTGTTGCCCAATGCTAAAAGTTCGACAAGCTCTGGCTCTAATAAAAGAGCAGAAAAGTTATAGATCTTAAAGTCACCATTTGCATTAGACAAAATGGTTGGTAAACCATTAGTAACAGCCCTTTCAGGTGGGTTCAATGCTTCCAGTTCCTGTTCACCCTCTGACGGGATTTGTTGTTGCTGTACCCTAAAAAAGAAGAGTTGTTAGGGTTTGGATTTCTAGAAGAAGCCTGATTATCAATAGCAGTAGGTGCAACAATATTTGCATCCTTATTGTTTTCATGTCTCTCCTTGTTTCTATTACTTCGCCTTAAAGGCCGTTGGCCTTCAGTATTAGAACCGTCAAGATTGTTGTTAGGGGGGCATTCCATTTCATCCCCATCTGAGTATGTGACCAAAACATCCGCATTTACAGTCTGTTTATTACTACTTAACTTAGGGAAGGCCTTCTCATTTGAGTAAGCCAACCTATCTCTATGTAGTTTTTTTGATTTGTTGGTTTTAATTTTAACCAAATAGGTATCAATGCTTGAAAAAATGCATGCATAATCAAAAGTGAATTTAGAAAAAGCACCATGAGACTTGATTTCTTCATCTAAAACACATACTTCTTTTGTTAAGTTGTCTATACACAAAGAATAGTGTTTAACTAATAACTCAACTAATTGCAAGCCTTGTTTCTGAAAGAGACACTTCAAATCTAACAGAAAATCAACACTATCAATAATGCTAGATGGTGTAAAAGCACTCCTAAGCCCCTTCGGGACCAGTCCTTCATTCAAGCATTGTTTAAAATAAGCTACTTCGAGCTGCAATTTGCGTAGTTTAAAAGTTTTTACATCAAGCAATTTTAGCTTGTCAGTCACTGAAGCAGAGTCCTTTATGAGCCCAGAGCTGTCCGGCACCGGCGGAGCGTCTGAAAAAGGTTTTGGAAAACAAAAAATGTCACCTGTATTCCTGATCCAGTCTGAAATAGACGCGGCGCCCATAAGTGCTTCCTGACAGCCAGTGTTCAAATTATTAGTATCCGCCAAACCGTTAGACGAACCTGTCACTAAAAGTCTATCAGAACAAGCGAATCTCCTTAACGGTTGAGCTGGGGGGATAGAGCTCACAGAGTCACTGAATGCACGCTGTGCGTCAGATGAAGAGCCACTATTTCCCGATGTAACAGGAACCTGAGTCTGGCGGTTCCTTTCAAAAGAGTCCAAGCGTGCATTCACGCGGTCAATTTTTTTCGTAAGGGCCAACAGCAGTTTAGGTACGTGTTCATTTTATGTAAAGGTGACTCATTAAGGGCTCACTCCTTTGTTGAGTATTTGAACTCAACAACAACTTTTTTAAAATTCACTTACCGATTTGAAACTGACTCAATTGACTATCTTGATGTTAGCTTGTCAAGGCTTCCGACATCTGACAAGCTAAAAGCGGTTACTTTTAGGAAGGCTACTTATGTGAATTCTTTCCTTCATTTCACTAGTTCCCACCCATTAAAACAAAAAAGAGCCATCGTGAAAGGCCAACTAGTGAGGGCGGCAAGAATGTGCAGTGAGGTGTGTGATTTCCAGTCCGAAGTGACTAGCTTGAAGGTGTAATTTTTACACCGTGGGTATCCATCGGGGTTAGTGGATGATCTTATTAATGAGGTGTCCACTAAGAGAAGGGAAGGTTTATACGAACCCCTTCTTCCAGTATTACCCATAGTTGAAGCAGTCCCTGAGCATACAGCTAGTGACATTCCATCTATGTCACTTTTTTGTGCCACAAGTTTTGTTTCTGAAAATACACCACAGGAATTTGGGTGTAGTTTTGTCATGACATACAACATAAATTCTGATGCTATTTTGGGCATTCTAATGAAGAATTGGTATTTTATTTCTACACATGCGTTGTTGTCTGACAAATTAGGGGTAAAACCCCGTGTTGTTTTCAGGAGAGGGAGGAATATGAAGGACTTATTACAATGCGTTTCTTTAGGTGACTCCTTTAATAGGATTAAGGGGTCATTCCCTTGTGGTATGTGCAATTGGTGTAATCTCATCAAGTCAGGTACCTCATTTGAGGTTTCAGATAGGAAATATTTTATTAAGTGTAGGATTTGTTGTGATACGAAATCTATAATCTATCTGGCCTTTTGCACATGCTGTCCTGCTTTCTACGTCGGTAAGACGGATAGAAAGTTTAAGGAGCGCATATACCAGCACCATTATGCAATCAAAAATAACAAATGTGAAAATGCACCGGCTAAGCATGTATTTAATAACCCGGGCCATGCATTTTCTTTTATGGGCATTGACCATGTGGCTCCCTCTATTAGGGATGGTCCTACTTCTATTTTACTTGAAATACGTGAATTGTTGTGGCAGCTAAAATTAGATTCTTTTAATACACCAGGGCTAAATGAAAGTTGTAATATAGCCCCAGTGTTAAAGTACAAAGCATACCTGAGATGACATTTAGTAAATTGAAAATGTCTCTTAATGAATACTTACCTATTTGGCTTGCCAGCTTCTAGTATTGTCAGTACTGCCCGTTTTTACACAAAAAAGCCTTTAATATAAATTATTTTGTGTATAGTCAGTATTTACATTTTCTATTTTTAAGTATTTTTAATGTATATGAACTAGTTAGTCAGATACATTATAAGATTGCATTCTAGGTAGAGTAAGTCTGTGCAGTTAGATTTTTGTAATTCCTAATTTTTAGTTACTTGAATTCCTTTATTGCATCACAAAAGGGTTTTTATTGCCTGAAGTTAGCTAGAGTGAATTGTGTTGTCCCTTTAGAAACATTTCTATACTTTTTATTTGTTATATTATATATTTTTTTGATATATTGTCATTATATATTTTTTGTTTTAGATTATTTAATGTTTTATTACGTTTAGAGTGCATAACATATGCTTTTGATGTGCAAAACAACTGTTTATTGCACTTTGAATGCAACTTTAAGGGTAAATGTAACAGCAGGCGAGGTTATTGTGTCTGTCTTTTTAACTAAATTTTTTTAATTAAGCTTACTAATTAAGTAATTAGCAACTCCTATAAAAAGGGAGGTACTTTTTGTATTCTCTTAAAAAATTCCTCTGAAGAAGCCACACTGTGTTTGTGGCGAAAACGCTGCTTTTTACTTGTGCAAAATAATAAAAACGCGTTAAGGAACTTTTGGGCTTGTGTTCTTGGTGGACTGGAGCTTTGTTCGCTCATTAGTAGACTCAATATAATACAAAAAAATGGTTTAGCATTGGTAAATTACCAGACCATAAAATAAATATAGAATACTGATAACATGGAGAAGCATCCAAATATTTTTGTAATCACTATTCAAAACATAATTTAGTTCTTGTATTTTGTGAAAAGAATTAACAAGCATTGGTGCAGAAGCCACACCCATAACCACCAAGAACATTGTTTGAATATCTCCTCTTCAAAGGAAAATAAATTATTATTAAGAACTAGAGCCATCAAACAACAGACAATATCAATATCCTACAATGAAACAAATTTAGTAACAAGTAACATTTTTCTGAAACAGTTCATGCCCACATTCTGTGGCATGACAGTATAAATAGCTTGGACATCAGTAGTTACTAACCAAACATATTTTTTGAATTTTGTCTGTCTAATAATATCTAAAAATGCCAGGAATCTTTTAAAATGTTCAGAAATAAATTAAAAATTCCTTTAAGCAATTAAAAATGCAATATGAATAATGTACTTGCTAAGCACAGTACAAAGTTTAATAATTTTAACAACATTATATGTTGTGTTCTTGAAAAGTTGGAATTCTTGTTGGTGATTAAGAGACTTTATTATTTCATAGGGAGTTAATGTTGCAAAAAAAAATCTTAATCCAGATAAGGCACCGAGTCTTAAATGAAAACTCCAGCTTAGAACTAAAAAAATCTATTTTGTTGCTCTGTCTTTGTCTTCTGTGCTACTTTAACATCTCAGAATCAATCTGACTGCTTCTTGTAGAATTTTAATATGTTTTCTGCAAAAATGGCTGTCAATGGGGCTTGACAACTCAGTGTGATCTTGTTTTTCTTCAAGTCTCTCATTCCCATAATCCATTTCAAGTGTGATGTATGAGTCATGTTTGACATAAGGAAATAGTGGTTTATTCCCATGTCATTGGCATATAATGAGATTAGTGTCAGTCACTGTGCGGTGGTGGTGCTGCGGTAGCATTGTCACCTCTCAGTAAGACGTTGTCCTGTTCGATTCTCAGCTAGAGCATCTCCTGTTTGGAGACATGCGTGAATGGGCATACCTTTGTTGAAGGTTGTGCGTCAGAGCTGGCAACTCGGCACGTAAAAATCTACTGCCAATCATTAGCAGACTGGAATTCCGCTGTGGCGACCCCTAACTGGGAAAAGCCGAAAGACACAACAAGTGTCAGTCACTGTCATCTTATATATGTTCTATAACAGGACTGCTTATTTTATTACTTGAATGGCCCTCATTTGTGTTTGTCTCAGAGTTTGTTTTATAGTATACTAATGAGTTATACAGCTGCAACCAAAAATAGCTAAATTGCAGGCCTTTGTTCAAAGTAAATTTTTCAAATCCAAGAATTGACAACCCCCTGCCCCCACACTTTTCCCTCTGGTGTCAAAATTGTCACTGCTCTGATGGATCCTTGCAGTTTCATGTGTAAGTGACAGCTGATAATGGAAAGGAAAGGATTTGAAATTAATTCTGTTCCCCTTTGCCAGCAGTGGAAAGAGTTGTATTTTCATTCTTTTATTAATTTATAGAGATAGATAGTTAAAAGTATTTCAGATTTCCCTTGCCAAATGTTTTAATGAAAGGGCACATAGCACACGTCAGCTAAAGTAAATTCAGCTGTATATCATGGTTGCTGTCAATTTTTTTATATTTCCTTTGTTGACTAGAAAATGTTCATGCACTCCACTTGTGTAAAGAATGACTTAAAGTCAGTGGAAAATGTATCTTCCCAATGATCTGTGCATAAGATCTGCATCATCATCTGGAAGGATAACACAAGAAAGTATAAAATAACTTCTTATAAACAATATCAGAGCATCTAGTTGAGAGGGTTGCCACCTGTTGACTTTGTGCAGTGAAGTTCTTATTTGGGAAGTTTTGTCCTATGGTAGTGGGAGGGCATGAAAATGGTAATGTTTTGATAATTTGCAAGAAAAAAAATATTTCTGACTTTTCTCTAAATGTCACAGATGTCTTTGATATTACATTTAAGTCTTCTTAAAATGTAAAGTAGTATAAACAGCAAACATTTAAACTTAAAGCTTTGCAGTTCAGTACTGTGATGCTGCTTAAGTAAATGTGTAATTAATTCTGTTCCCCTTTGCCAGCAGTGGAAAGAGTTGTATTTTCATTCTTTCATTAATTTATAGAGATAGATAGTTAAAGTATTTCAGATTTCCCTTGCCAAATGTTTTAATGAAAGGGCACATAGCACACGTCAGCTAAAGTAAATTCAGCTGTATATCATGGTTGCTGTCAATTTTTTATATTTCCTTTGTTGACTAGAAAATGTTCATGCACTCCATTTGTGTAAAGAATTACTTAAAGTCAGTGGAAAATGTATCTTCCCAATGATTTGTGCATAAGATCTGCATCATCATCTGGAAGGATAACACAAGAAAGTGTAAAATAACTTCTTATAAACAATATCAGAGCATCTAGTTGAGAGGGTTGCCACCTGTTGACTTTGTGCAGTGAAGTTCTTATTTGGGAAGTTTTGTCCTATGGTAGTAGGAGGGCATGAAAATGGTAATGTTTTGATAATTTGCAAGAAAAAAAATATTTCTGACTTTTCTCTAAATGTCACAGATGTCTTTGATATTACATTTAAGTCTTCTTAAAATGTAAAGTAGTATAAACAGCAAACATTTAAACTTAAAGCTTTGCAGTTCAATACTGTGATGCTGCTTAAGTAAATGTGTAAAAAGAGGTGATAACTGACTTTGAACCGTTGACTGAATTAATTGTTGTGTTTTGCTATGAAGACATGGCTACATTGGAAGCAGCTGTGAATCACTGTAAGTTCTCTTCTCTGCAATAAAGAGAGTGGAAACAGTTTCACACGTATCTGTCTTTTTTATAGCAGAGCTCCTGATATCAGCAGGACTAATTACCCATATAAGATTGTCAGCAGTACCTGACAGGGTAAACTGCTGATTGTTCTGTGTATGTGGTATGTTATGCAGGCATAGACAAATTCCTCTGAAAATTATGTGAGAAGTTAAGCTAAAATAAGCAGGTGGTCTCTCCATTCTTTTGATTCCAAGGCAAGAAAATGAAATATAAAGTATAAGTAGGTTTCTGGCACCTGTACAATACTGGAACCATATTGTAGGGAGAAAAGCAACATAAGAATTGAGTTGAACTGTAGGAGAAGGTGGAGTTTTCCTTTAATGACAAGGTTTCAGCAAAAGTATTTTAAAAATGAAACAAAATAGAATTTGAGAAATATATACACTTTCAGTTTTAATTAAATTATTTGTTTAACAAATATAATATAATCAGTTACATTAATACTAGTTTTTAGTGTAAGATCATGTGATATTTTTGTGACATGATTGGTTTGTGAATCACATTATAAGTGTTTTATCTAATTTAAGAGTGCTCACTTCTAACAAATTCATTCTAATAAAGTTCAGACTTGTTTGAACGGAAGTGCTTAATTTCATTTAAGTCTAGTCTGTGTGGTTGTTTAAGTTATTTTTTACAATAAGGAAGGTACATTAAATAAGTTACACAAAATAAGATGTCCTTATCAGATTAGTATCTAAGAGGCTATCCATTGTGAATAAAGCAAGTACGTTTGGATTTTTTTTTGAGTGGCTCATTAGCTACTACCTAAAAATAAGTATTACCTATTGGTCATTAAGTCTAGGGGAAGTGAGTTCAGGCTTCAAATGCAGTTTTTGAATAATCTTTTACTGAGGACATTGTTGAATGATGGAGTCACCAGAATCACAGTGTTAGTGGTGATGTGAGAAAGCAATTTGTATACAGAGCTTTGCAGGAAGGGAGGGGAGCATCTACAATATTTGAGCTTAACAGTAAAATAATTTATATGAAGGGTAGTTCCAACAGTGATTGGTAACCTGTTCACTTTTCATAGGGTTAAAACATTGTGTTCTCTACTATGTATAACATTATTAATTGACAGATGTTTTACTTTAAGGTTAGCCATATGGTAGCAACTGTTTTTCCTAATACATATTTTTATTGGCAGATAGGAGAAGTCTCTACCAGTCAACTTCTCACTTCATTAAATGGTATAGCTTACTTTTAGGAATTAACCTTTGGTTATAGTTGTGTAACAGTGGGGTTTGTATATACATAAGTAATGGAGTATGTGGGAAATCCCTGTGTTTTAAAATGTGGGAGGCAAAGCCCCCCATATTAAGCACAGAGTGTGTATTTTCTTAGAATGTGTGTGTGTGTGTGTGTGTGTGTGTGTGTGTGTGTGTGTGTGTGTGTGTGTGTGTGTGTAAAAGCTGATTAACTACCTTATTGTTCTTACTGTTTGATCCCTTCAAGTCTTTTGGGTTTCTAATACCATGATGGGAATGGGTCCCATTCTTAAGTCAAAGTATGATTAAAGTTCTTGAAATTAGAATTGTTTCACTCTTTGATGTTAGTGAAAAGTGTTCTTCCCAGCACCCACAATGTGCCCAGAATTGACTCCTGCAATTCATATGGGGTTACATAGTACTGGTAGCATATACTGTAAATTCTTTTTTTATTAGACCTATTCCTTCTACTGCTGTTGGAATGGTCTAGCTATCCTTCTTCCATATTGCTCTCATTTCTGCCTACAAATCTTGGTATTTTATGACTTTGTGTCTCTCTGTACATAAGACACTGTAATCACTGGTTTGTAGTGATTTCAATGATCACTGCTACTTGTGTTTGCTTTTCATGGACTACTGTTTCTGGTTTTCTCAAATCTTTTTTTTGAATTGTTGGTAATGAGTAATCCTATGTGATATAAACATCATCATTTTCTATAATGCTTTGTGGCTCACATTTCCAATTCTTCTTCGCTACTTCAATATTGTAATGTTTGCACAACCCTCAGTGCAACAGCCTTGCTACATTATTATGACTTTCAGTATACAGGCCCTATGCTATTAGTGTAACACACCCAGCAACAAGATGTGTGACTGTTTCCAGTTCTGTTTTACAGAACCTGCATTTTTCTGTTTCTCCCACATGTTCAATGGACTTTGTAATTCAGCTTGCACATAGTTTATTGTCCTGGGCCACCAATTTTAACTTTTCAACTTCTGGTCTAAATTCACATCTCTCTAACCATTCCTACATCAGATCCTGATCAACATGAGGTTGTTCCAGGAATTTTCTGTAGTTGCAGCTATATTTATGTATTTTCCACATTTCTTGCCTTCTCATCTAATCATTCTCCCTATATCCTTTCTTTAGTTTTTTTAGCACATTCATTTTCTGCCTGATTTTTGTCTATTTCTACTTTGATTTCTATTCCCTACGCTACTATTCATTATTTATTTATTATACAATGACTGGCCATTAACATTGAAAAACGAGCACGCTGATTGGTCAGCCCAACCAGAGTGCCCATTGTAAATCGAGTATATACCAACAGAAAAAGTCCGGTCACCTGGACTTTCTTCTATTAATATATGCTGCAACTTTTCTTGACCTAAAAAAATAAATAAAATTTGAAATCCAGACAGTCCAGAGGTAACAGAGAGATGGAATGTGGAAATTAGGTACATTATTGAAAACGAATGAAACAGGCCTGATTTTCCTTGCATTTTCTCCACCTCGTCTATCTATCCCTCTCAAGCGTCACGATTTAAAAAGAAGCAATGGCAAGCTTTCTTTCTCCATTGCTTCTGATTCAAAGCACTGATATACTGCATCAGCCTTCAAGACCAAACCACACCAACTGTGGGTAAATCTAGAATCACCCACACCCAGCTATGGGTTATTGCTATATTATTGCAGTGCATATTCTGAGATGTGTTGTGTATGTGTTATGAGTTTGCAGATGTTAGCTGCAATGTATTTATGACAAAAGGATACTACTATGCTTCTTATTGGAATCACTTGTGATTCAGTATTAAGAATTTTTGTTGGGTTATGCAGCTGATGGCTTTATTTCCAGACAGTGCATGATGACAGTTTTTTTAGTAGCATGGAGGATGTTCTATTAGACAGTGTTATTAACAGGCCTAATCCTGCTCAGTCTATATTCTCTCTGGCTAGAAAAGCTATCACTATACATTAAAATGGATCAGTATCTCTTCTCAGCTAGCAGGGGTCTGCTAGTGGTTCCTAAGGTATGTCTGGAGTCATCTGGTCATCACTGTAGGATCCACTCAAGTGGAATCCATTACCTTGTCAGTTGCAGGGACATGCCTTTGTGATGGATTCTAAGCGGATTTTAAACACTCTTTTTATTCCCTAACATATTTTTATCACTGATATTATATCTATTTGTCTACAGATTTATATAGTTTACTTACTTACTTTGTAGTTGTTAAAATAGGTCTATATTGATTCATCGAAGTTTCAAAACTTCAAAACTGATATGGTCGGCACCATATCATCGAAGTTTTGAAACATCTAATGTTTTTATGGAAATCTCCGTAAGGGAATATTTCTCTTTACTGCACTGTAGTACAATCTCAGAGTTGGTATATTTAAATAGTGGGGGATGCAGGGAGCTTGCCCCCTGCTTGAAACGTTTTGGTAAGTTATTTATTTATTTTTTTACATATTCAAAGTTTCAAAACATCAATGATATATCAGATTCAATGTTTTGAAGCTTTGATTATGTAA
>NC_056743.1:90540935-90658435 GCF_019279795.1 Protopterus annectens
ACAAAATGGCAGTTATTCTCCACTTATATGTCGTAGCATGAAAGCTACCTAAACAAATTGTTTCAAAGACAGCTTCTGTTGTAATAAAAAAAAAAAATCAAAGTATTTTGTTGTATATTGTTTTTTATGTTATTAAAACACTGCAGTAAGAAACGGCAAGAAAGAAATTGAATACTACTTACAGGATATTATTTGGGGACTAGATATGTGTTTATCAAGTGATCTTCTGGGTTGCACAATTATGCACCTCTCTATCTGCCTTAGTATTAAACTGGTTATATGAATGCAATTAAAAAAGAAGACTGGGGAATTTTTAACATCTGCAAAAGCTGTGAGCAGTTACAAGTTATAGGGCAAGCGTGAGGTCCAGAGATAAACCTAGACGGAGGGATGCACACACCATTAATATAAAATAATGCATAAGATACCTATACCTTCATATTTCACTCTTGATAAGGTACATATTGGAGGCATTTTATATTTTTCTGTATACTTGTAGATTTAGACGCATAATGGATTGTAATCTTAGTCAGCTATAAGTAGAAGTTTTCTCTTAATGCACAGCGAGGAACAGCAGGTGAAAGTTTCTTATACTTAGTATGATGTATCATGACAAATGCTAAAAACTGTTAATAAAAGAAAACACTTTATCTTGAGGTCATTTAAACAGCAGGGTGGTAGGAAGGCTTATGAGTTAAAGCTCTGGAAGCCATATTTGATTTTTTTTTTCATAAAAGAACATATTCATGAATAAGTCTGGTAAAAGCATTATGTACAAAGGTGGAACTCGGTATGTAACAAGTGTGCCACAACGTACATATATTTTATAATAATTTATATGTCTTGTGCAGTATGGTGCTAGAATTGAAATTCAAAAATGCATATTTATAATGCTTTTTTATTAAGTTATTGGTTTTGTTAAATGATTTTATTTTTTATGAATGCCAGACTGACTAAATATGTTTTTGCTGTCTGGAAGCATGCACTATCTAGTGTGGTGGTGGTGGTGGGGGGACAACACTTGGAGGAGGAGGGGTACATTCTGAAAGCTAGTGTACATTTTTTTAAATGGCTATATCCCTGATGACACACATGCTGGAAAGCAGTTAAAATACAAAACTAGGCATGCACCATTTCTCAGTTTAGTGTTACCAGTATAATGAAAACTTTCTAAAAATATATTCCAGTGGCATGGAGAAAAAGAATGAGAGAAAAAGAGAGAGATAGAGGAATGGTGGCATAGAATAAGGTGTGCTACAAGTGAATCATCTTTCAGAATGCACACTCCTCTGGTTGGAAAGTAGAACCGGTTTTAAAGATAGGAAAGTTTTGTTTAAAAAATGCTATCATCTGTTTATTGGGGAGAGACAAATACATATACAAGTGCAGTGAAAGACTGTCTGGGTGAGGAGGTGGTCAACACTATGATATGTTTATGCCCCCTTTAAGTGGGGTGGCATCTCATGTGTATAGGAGAGAGACCCGAGTCAGAAAAATAGAAAATACTTAAATAAGGCTTATTTAGTACCCCATGTAGTAAAGCAATGGATATTAAAGATGTAGGCCCCAGTCCTACAGAAAAAGGGAGCAGAGGTACCAGGCACACCATGTTTGTTTGGATACTGCAAGGAATTGCAAATAGTAAAATTTGAAGGGCATCGCCTTTATTTTTTTTATCAAGTTAGTGGGTAGGCTGTTTTAAGGATCTTTTGAAAGTACAACTAGAACCTCATTTCAAGGAGATATGGAATACTAAAGTTACAGAAATGAATGTACACTTTTTAATATTACAGAAGAATAAGAGAATTCATAAATACATGACCTATAGCCCTTTCTAACCAATCATGCAACTAATCTTTAGAAAACTTTATAGTGTGTAGACAAATTTTAAAAGGTTACGTTTGATACTTAACCTGACCAAGGCCAAGGCAATTTGCAAGTACACCTCTGCTCACAATTTAAATGGACTTCCAACTACCAAAGCATAAAATGTGAATAATGTACTTACAGCAAAATATAAGGCAATGATTCAGGATCAGTTTTTTCATGTTGATAAAAATATTAAATACTATTGGTTATGTTATCCGGGATTAAAAAAATCTGAAATCAGGATTTCCACTATCCAGGTACTGCAACTTGTTAAGCCACTGTCTTACTGCACGATTTTTTTCAAACTTGGGACATTATAAGCTGGAAAAGCTACATCCAGCCTATAATAAAGTAGTTTACTTTGCGGTGGGCACACTCTGCTGACGATATCACTGCATTATCTTAAAAAACTATGTTGTTGTTCCATACAAAATAAAACATGTCATACCCAACTCTGTCTTACAAGTAAAACACATATAAAAAGCCATGAAATTCTCTGGTACAGAGTCTTACATGAAGCATGTCTCCAGACTCCGATCTCTGTTAATGAGCCAGTGAGAATGATATGAAAGCATAATCCAGTGCCATGTTGAGAATCAGAGCATGTTTCATTGTTCTGGAATCTTCTCTACATTTCTGGGCCCAGAGAAATTCACCTGAATTTGCATAGTTTAATGAATTCTGTGTAACTTGGAGTAATGCACTTTTGAAACCTCAAGGGCAGGACTGTGCAAGTTTGGGTGTGGCCTCATTGACTGACAGCCATTAATGAACAGCCATCATCTGCAAATTATTTTTGATTGACAGGTATGAAGACATCTGTTCCATGCTATACATAAAATACACACGGTTGACACACATGCAAATTATTGCTATTGCTTGTACATGCCAGCAAGCATTACCTTTATCCCCGACTAATTCCTAATTAGCTATTCACTATAAAAACATCACAATTCATGTGAAAATAGAAAGACAAATTTTGCAAAATGTATTTTTTTTCTCCAAACACAGGTTTTGCCTTAGGGCAGACATATTTCACAGTACAGTAATACCCATGTGTTAAACATGAGGTCCCACCAGAAACAGGTACCATTTCAGGGGTAACATGGGAGCAATGTCTAGTTACGTGAGCTGTTCTAGGTTACAAAGTAGTGCCGAGGGAATCAAACCCTGTACTACAAGAACTAGAGCTCACAGCCTTAACCCTCTGCTTCATCTGTGCTGCAGATACCTAATTTCACAGGTAAACATATAATAGAAGATTTGCTTTGTCATTTTGTTGTGCTTTTCCACACCATGTAAGTACTCAGTCTTATCAGTTGTAATATACAGTTATGTGATTTGTTTTTATATTTTCAGCTACATAGTATATAATGGATTTCTATAAAAGTGATGCCGGTCAAGAAAAATTGCAATCACAAAAAAAGTCAAAAATTCAGCAAATTTAACAATATCAGAAATTGAGAAACACATTTTTACAGGGAGGCAAACTTCCTGAATGGAGAGTATCAGGGTTGTATTCCCACCCCTCTGATACTAATATACGTTAATTTGGAGGTCGCTGTACATTAAATAAAGAAACAAATCTCCACAATACAACAATCTTGACCTAAAAGTGCAAAATCCTGGGACCCCTACATTAGTTATAACACATAAGTGTCATTCAGTAATGTGCCTGATGTCCTAAAACACGTTGAACTTTTGAGTAATGAGACATACTGACTTTGCATTCCTAACAGAAATTTTTGGACAGTTACTTCACTTGACATCTGCCAGAGTAGCACACACACACACACACACACACACACACACACACTCAATTTCTTTTACTTGATAAATTCGAGAAATCACAGCAAAACACCAGAACACACAGCCACGGGTTAAAAATATTTGATGAAGCAATTTTATTGTGAAAGTGCTTACTACTGTTTTAATACTTCCAGTTAGACTGCCAATAACAAAATACACCAAACAGATATAGTACTGAACAGCCTATCAGTCCTATCCAATTAATAACAGCCAATGAAATCTTACAGTCAATCAAGCCATGTAAAAGCAACATCACTCATTTTAAAAGATACATATAATAACAAGAATAAAAATAAAAAGTAAAAAATAAGAAAAAAGGGAGGGACCCATTTATAAATCAATGCTTCAGCCTATGTGCCCATAGGAAAGGTTTCAATGTAACTGCATCATTTATTCCCTGTATTTATCAGCCCCAAACTGAAGAATCCACTTCTGTTCAGCTGAATCTGTCCTATTCTTTATGTCACCCCCTCTGATATTGTCAGCAACCACTTCTAGCACGAAAAATCTAAACTTATGTTGTGAACCAAATTCTAGAACGTGTTTTGCTATGGCACTACTTTCTTTCCCATTCCAAACATCTCTAATATGTTCTAAAATACGCTCTTTAAAAGACCGATTAGTCTTTCCGATATAGTACACATGTCAGAACACAAAATAGACTACATTGCGGGTTCTGCAATCGGCATAGAACTTACACTCTATTTGAAAACCCTCACTAAGGTGCCTATAGCTGTGTCCCATGTGTATGTGACTACACGCAGAGCATCTCCTACAGGAATAAGTCCTAAGTCTCTGTGAGTCAACAGAAGTGCCATATTTATAAGGTCAATAGCAAATGATAAATTATTCCTAAAGGTAAAGAGGGGCTTATCTCCAACTATTTCCCTGAGCTGATCTGATGCTTGTAATATATTCCAGTTTTTCTTAAATATATCACAGACAACACTGACATCACTGGAGTATGTCAGTGGAATCCTGATATTATTGTAGTGAATACTCTGATTCTTATTCTGAGTATTCACTACATCAGAAAAATAGGGTCTACCCTTAGGCACTCGCTCTTTAAGACACTGATTAATACAGTGGTCCAATTCTTTCACTGTATAACCCCTAGATAGAAACTCACTTTTAAGTTGCTGTAGGGCTAACCTCATCTGGATATCTTCACTATGTAGCGTCTTTATTCTCAGAACCTGCCCTCTTACCACATTCCTAGTAACGTGTCTAGGATGCATACTATTTTTGTGTAAGAGGGCATTCTTACGTGTATCTTTCCTATATAAACTGGTATTCACAGATCCAAGATCTGTCTTCCTAACAGTCAGTCACATCAAGAAAATGTATTTCTTCTCTTGAGTGCTGACAAGTGAATCTCAAAAAAGACATTGTATTCTGCAGATATTCCACAAACTCATGAAGTAGTTGGAGTGACTCTCCTCATAGAAAAAAATATATCATCCACAAACCTGGTGTACCAGATGATATGACTGGAGAAAGCATTATTACTCAGCACTTGTGTTTCGTATGGCCCATAGCTACGGCAATCCTCTGAAGATAGAACTCATCTTTGAACAAAAATATATTATTCTCTAAAATGCTGTCCAAAAGCATACAAATTAGGTTCACTTTATCATTAGCAAAAACATTTCTACATTTCTACCTGTTAGGAATTCCCTGATATTATCTACACCTCAGGTATTAGGGATGACTGTAAAAAGAGACTCTATATCCATGGTCACAGAAATATATTCACTTTTAATACCAGTAACTTTACCATATAACTCTTTCAAAAAACACTTGGTGTCTCAAGTACATTACTCACATCATCTGAGACAGGGCGAAGGGTCTTCTCTATGTATATTGATAGTGGTTCAGTTGCCCACCCTACACTAGACACTATAGGGCTCATGGATGAGTTGACCATATCCTTATATATTTTGGGTAGGCCATATAGTATAGGAACTGTAGGATGCTCAGCGTTAAAGTATTTAAACAAGTCTTCAGAAATACAGCCACACATTAACAAATCAAACACTAAGAATGACATTTTCTCCATAATTCCATTAACAAATCCCTTTGAGACCTGTAAGCAGACAGAAGCATCACTTAAATGCTGTAACATTTGTTCATAATAGAACAATTTATCTAATACAACAACCCCCCCCCCCTTTGTCCACAGGTTGAATTTCAGTAATAGAAATGTCCTTAAGCTCATTCAAGGCTTCTACTTCAGCTGCATTCATGTTATAAAAAAGCAGTATATCGTTTATGTAAAAACGCTTCTCTAATGTCTCTCTCACACAAATTTAAAAACATATCAACAACTGAATTTCTTTTAGGTGTATAAACACTAGGTTTTTTAAATAAATTAGTATTGTCATTCATGTGTAGAAATTCAGTTTTCAACAATAATATCCTACAAAACATTTTAAGGTCTTTAAGCACAATATCTACCATGTCAGTCTTTTTAGCTAGAGTAAATGAAAGCCATCTACTAAGAACTGAGCTGATGTTAATTCAATAGTAGATATGTTAAATACCAGTATATTCATCTGTTCCTGGTTCTCATGCTGACTTGCTGCTCCTCCATGCTCTGAATCCATTGCACTCATCCCCTCCTCATTCTGCTCCTGGATCATCCTTTCTGGTTGACAGGCAGTGGTCCTTTGAGGGAAAAAGATCCCAGATCTCCTGTAGAATCTGTTGTAGCTAAAATGTTACTTCCGGCAGCAACAGTAACTGTATGTGCTGCCACGACAGTCCCTTCTTGCATCCCAGCAGGCACTGGTACAGGATCTGTTGACATCACTCCTATAGCTATGGAAACTGGGACTTCTATTCTATGTGAATTAATACCATCCAAGTCATCCACGTTAGACTGCACTGCATTTTCTCTTGGCCAAGAAAACACTACCCCTTTCCTGAAATCATTTATATCTCTCTGAAATTTCTTTGTTTTATTTGCACACAGTCTTTTATCATAGCCAGGTATATTCTCATATAAAATATCAAGTTTGTCTCCAACTATATCAGCCCCATAGCATGAGCAAATAACAGTTTGTAGCTCCTTAATAGCATTTAACAGTTCTTTCTCCTGAGGCACAAAACAAGTAAATTAAAAGCCTCATATAATCAGCACTTAGCCATATTAAATGCTTGCTATTATTTAAGCAGCTCAGGAAAGGTTTCACCATATGTGGGCATTTTTAGGACTCAAGCCCCTAGGAACAACCTTATGATGTAATGAAGCCTCTAGGTGAAACCTTTGCCACTGAAGTCACTTAAATTTGTACAATTTATTCTCCAAGTCTCTCAGATGTTTATTAAATGAGAATTGCATACCCTCATCAACAGCAGTTGTTTGTCCTTGCAATTCAGTTGTATCAAACAATGGAATCACATCTGCTCGCAGCATCCTGTTCAAACGATCTAACACCACAGATGGAGTTCTAAATGCTGGATTGTAATCCATCTCAATATTTCACCCTTTAGCCATGCTCCAGTCCAAAGCCACGGGAACAACAAACATAGAAAAACAAGCAAACTACCAGGATAAATCTGGTGTAGAGCACAGCAGTAATTGATAAATTCCAGAAATCACAGCAAAACACCAGAACACACAGCCACGGGCTAAAAATATTTAATTGGAAGTAGTAAAACAGTAGTAAGCACTTTCACAATGAAACTGCTTCATCAGACTGCCATTAACAGAATATGCCAAGTAGATACAGTACTGAATAACCTATCAGCCCTATCCAATTAGTAACAACCAATGAAATCTTACAGTTAATCAAGCCATGTAAAGCAACATCACTCATTTAAAAGATACATAAAATAACAAGAATAAAAAGAAAAAGAAAAGAAAACTAGAGAAAAAATTTTGGAGGGACAAAGGCCCAAAGTAGGGACCCTTTTAAGTACTGCTCTTACAAACCTCAAAGTTGATAGAAATACAGGTTTTGCATTAGCATGAATTTTCTGAAGGGCATGAAGTATAAAACTCAACTGTCTGTCATTATTTTCTGACTTCACCCTCAATGATCTCCCAGTGATTTGCCAGAAAACAACAATTTTATGAGAAAAAGACGAGGCAAAAATCTGGACATTCTTTGAAAATCTGCACAGTTGACAGGTATGCTGGACAGAGACAAATAATAGGGACAGATTTTAAATATTGCTCTTATAAACATAAAATCAGTAAGGTTGCCATTAGGTTTACTTACCTCACAACCATAGTAGATCAGTGCTGTTAAGCAGAATATACACTTTTTATTGGTAATTATTGCCAACTGTCTTTTTATTGTACTTTGGAGCTTTTCTCCCTGTGTCTGGCCTCCTCGTTAAACAAATGTCAAATAAATAAATAAATATCTACTTTATTATGCGTGCCACAAGATAGCCAGTCTGTGGAAAATTGTCTTACATTGATACTAGTCCTTGGTGCAGAAAAGGTTGGAGACCACTGCTCTATAGAGTGCAAAGCATATGCATGGCTACACCCTTACTTTGAGGAGAGGGTATGAGAGCACATGACAGCACAATCATAATGTCACAATCTCTGGTGGGAAACCAGAGATCACTTATGCAGACATTCACAGATACAGACGTTGAGAACAGAATAACTGAGAAATGTTTCATTAAGGAGGTGTGGCACATCAGCTCTTAGCCAATGGCATTACCGGTCTGTCAAAGGGAGTTAAGGCACTCACATGTATGAATTACAGCCAACCACAGTAAGAAGACCAAATCCATGTTCCCCTCCCCTCCATCATAATGAGGAGATCACAGCCTACATAGTTGGAAGCCTGTCCACCTGGAGCATACATCTCAACCTGTTAGAGCAAGACATCTGGACAAAGCCATAAATAATGGGGACACAAAGGACCAAAAATATGGACATTTTTTAAATATTGCTCCTAGAAACATCAAAAGTTAATAGAATAACAGATTATGCATTAGCATGAATTTTTCTGAAGGGAATGATGTCTGAAACTCAAATGTCTGCCATTATGTTCTGACTTCAGTCTTTAATGAATTGTCATTTATTTCCCAGAAAACCACAGTCTTATGAAAAATGGACCAAAATATGAGGCAAAAAATCTGGACATTCCGCAAAAATTTGTACTGTTGAGTGGTTTGATCTGGAGCTATGAGGACCACACAGAGAGTGGACATGACTGAGGCATGCCTGACATGAAGTGGCCTCAGTGAAGTCAGAATAATAGGGCATGGGAGAAAAGAATCCAAGACCATTAGACTGCTAGAGAAAAATGAATGAGTCAATAGCCTCCATGTTTTTGTGGGAAACAAATCTAGCTATGCTTTCCAAAGTCAAGGATTCCGAAGTGAGAATGGTGACACTGCCCTCCCTAAAGAATAAAAACCTTTCCATACATTCTTTTGATTACTCCTTCACCAGTGTAGTTGAGCCACTTATCTACTTGAAATAGCCGCTGAGAATCAGCATGATCAGTTCAGGTTATATAAGCATATCAGTCTGGTCAATATTGAAGTCGCCATCTCCCCCAACCACCCCTAGATAGCATCAAACAAAAGAAAAATCTTGAAAGCTGATTACAGCCTCCTGAGAGAAGGTATAAACAACTTCACAGCCCCCTCCCCTCCACAGGAACTGGCACATATGTCCCAACCTACACTAAAGGTACTATATGACCACTTGTATAGCTGCATGGAATAAGGAATACCCAACAGGACAAAATCATCCTCATCAAGGAAGAGTAAACCTGTTTGGACATCTGCAGTAAATAAACTCTACAATAAAAGGAAAAAAAACTGCTGTCCAGGACCAAGAAGGAGCAGCTGTCTAATTGGAAGCCATCTCTCCTTAGTCTGAACAAGCGAATAAGAACACTAATGAAATCCTCCAAAGCAAACTTCGAGTCCAAGCTTGCAACATCTACTAAAAACATTTAGAAGGCTTTCTTCGCGTATGTACGCAGTCTCAAGGGAAGCACCCAGGTCTGCTCAGAACTGATGGTCAAGGACAGCACATACACAAATGCTGTAGATATAGCCAACCTGCTGGCAAACAGGTCCAGTGAAAACTTCACCCCTCTGCTCTCCCCATCAGTAAATCCAGACAACCCCAGCACCTGCCTCCCTCCCCTTATCTCTTAGGGAGCAAGTCATCACTGCCCTTTCAAAGGCAAAAAATACAGCCTCTATGGGACCCGATAACATCCCAGGCTGCATCTTACATGAACCCAGACAGGAACTTGCAGCACCATTAGGCACCCTATTCAAAAAAAGCCTTAGTACTGGCTTTGTCCCAACCGAGTGGACGGCAGCCACTGTCATGCCTCTACACAAAGGTGGAGCATCCACTGATCCAGGAAATTATAGACCCATCAGCCTAAATAGCCTGATCTGCAAGGCCATGGAGTGGATTATCATGGACCTCATCAATAAGGACATTGGCAACCTCCAAACACTTGATCCCACACAGTTTGGTTTCGTCAGGAGGATGCCATGCCTGTTAAATTTGGTAGACTTCTTTGAGACAGTCACCAAAGCCATGGATGAGGGGAAGATGGTGCACACCACCTACCTTGACCTGGTCAAAGCCTATCCGATACTATTCAATATTTAGATGTCTAAATAGTAAACATACTTTCAAATCCCTACTAAAAGATCTCCTATTCAAAATTTGGATATGTTCCTGTACAGAACCAGACTAATTTCACCTGTTCCTGACTTTCAACATCCCTAGATCACAGGTGTACTGTGTAGTTTCACTTAGTGCATAGTACTGTGAACCAGGTGTTTAGGGCACCTTTATACTTATGATTTCTAGTTTATGACCCTGTTTGTCTATGGAAACTTCTTTTTGAATTTATGTTCAAGCAATTCTATATTTGTTGTATAATATCTTGTTTAATTGTTTCTCAATATTCTAACCACTGTATGTTGCATCAATTGTAAAACTCTGATTTTTTACTCCTTTTATACATTTCTTTGTACAAAATAGCTATGTTTATATAATTTTTTATTATTTTTATTTTTTTTATAATTTTTTACCATGTATTTGGAGCTTTTCTCCCCGGGCCTCCATTGAAACTGGTCACCTTGTGTCCATGCAGACTAACCCGGTAAACAAATGAAAAATAAAATAAATAAATTCCCCACTCAAGTATAATAGATGAACTCTCTCAACTAGGCATCAATCCATATGTTACCAGATGGGTAACAAACTGGCTCACTGATAGAAACCACCTAATCAAAACAGGGGATGCCACCTCAAGCAGTCGACCCGTAATGAGTGGTGTACCATAGGGATCGATCTTGGGGCCTTTGTTGTTTGGATATACTTTTCTGAGGTGCAGGCCAAAATCAATGGGCTTTGGCTGACCAAGTTTGCAGATGACTGCCAGCTGGACACTGTCATCAGTTCTCCTAGTCATGTGGACATCCTCCAAGAGAGTCTTACCCAAACATATGACTGGTGCCGGAAACATGGCCTCAAACTGAATACAAAAAACTGCATCATCATCATCTCCTTTGGGGAGAGTGATGTCCCCACAGATTATCACATTAGTAACAACATCTGAACCACAAAATCATTCATGAGGGACTTGGGCAGCCAGGTTAATAGCAAATTGACTTTTGACCACTATATTGCCTCCGTTGCATGGAAAGCTTTCTGCATGGCCCACTTCATTAGTAAGGGTATCTCATCCAGGGACAAAGGTGGTCATAACATCCCTGTATTCTTCCCTTATAAGATCCATTATTGAGTACAATGCCCCTTTCAGCATGTACCTCACAAAGCACATGCAGCAGCTGGAGAGACCACAGAGGTTCCACTCCAGGAGAATCCAGGGCCTCAAATATCTACCCTACACCGATAGGCTAAAGGCCCTGTCCCTCTACTCAGTCTCCACCAGACTCCTCAGCAGTGACCTCTGACTGGCATACAAAGCAATCTCAGACCCCACCTTGATGGGAATGCTGCATATCCATAAGTCAAGCTCCACTCGAGTAACCCACATGCGCAACTCAACCTGGTCTGTGACACCAATAGGACTTGTTGCTGGGACAGCTTTGTGTCCCATAGACTCCCTCTTCTGTGGAATAGACTCCCACTCCACATAAAGTACAGTATGTCATTAACCCTTTTTTAAGCACAACCTGGATAACTGAATATGGACCAGAAAATACACCCCTGGGATTTCACCTGTGTCCCTGCTGGACAGGAGCATTGGGTGCTGACTTGTCAGAACATGGGCTAAATTCTTGGCTAGACTTGTAAAAGCCTCAGGGCTAATAGCCTAGTAACTTTCTATGTTCCTATGATCCTATGGTATTAGTTTGTTAAAATCCAAAACCTAAATGTCATTACATGGATAGGGTCTTTCTTAACTCCATTTATCAACTCTCTATGTCATATGCATCAACCTTTCTATCCCATCTTTGGGTCTACACATATACCCAATAATCTGCAGTCCCCCCTTCTTCACAGACTACAGAAACATTGTAACAATACTTCAAGTTTGCAGCAGGTCACCATACTAGAATCAAGCAATATTCCTTGCTTTACTGTTTGCAGTGGCTTGAATTCAACCAACATCGGTCCCAAATTAAACCAACATTTACTCATAATTTATTAAATCACTCCAGCTGCCCCTTAATTGTTTGTATTAGGGAATGACACAAACCAAACTACAGTCGATGGTCAGCACATAGGCTATTCATAGCCATAACTAAATACACAAAAAGATCTGGTGATTCATGCTTCTCTTTATATATTAGCAAACTATGCAACAGACTTCCACTTCCATTATGGCAAGTTTTTCATCTAAATATGCATTCTAAAACTTACCAAGAGACGTTCTCCATGCTAACCGAACATGCTGTTGTAGAGTCACCTGATAATTCGGTTTGAAGATGTGCATTCTGATTCTGGCGATAATAATACAAAATGGACTGATTTACATTAACAGTTATTGATTTTCTTACTTCATCCTTCTCTAATGGCCCGTGTTAATATTTATTGATTTTTTAATTCATCTTTTTTTTGAATGTTTGTCATGTGCATTACCTGCATCTCTCTTGTTTTCATGTAGTTAGTGCATATTTAAGTGCTGTCTATGTGTAGTATCTTTGATTTTATTGCACCTTCAGTTGTGTATGTTCTTCAACTGATTAGTAACTGTACCTGATATATATTATATCCAAGTCAGCCTGACTGCCATCCCTGGAGTTTTTACCCTAGGATTCCCTATGAGTTTAAGTTTGCTATGTCTACTACCATTATCTGATCTGATTAATATACAGTGATTAACTAGATATATATATAGATTGAAAATCTTCCACACAGAGAAGTTTCTTACACTGTTTTGTTTACCCTAGGATTTCCTAAACATGAAATATAAATTATATTATATAACAAATAAATGTTCTGGACAGTAGTTCTTCACCCTGACATTATGTAATATACAGTGATGTCACTACAATAATGTCACTGTAGGAAGCACTATCATGTATACATCCATGTACATTCTGAGGACACCTGTCAGCACCACCATTTGGGGGGGGGGGGCTGTTAAGCAGTGTACCCCCCAAATCCATTCATATGATTAGTAAGAACAATCAATACACTGTCATTTCTTCTTTCAGTCTTAGCCGCTATAGATCCAGGCCACTAACAAAACCCAGATCACCTGCATTGTACATAGGAACTTCTGCGCATCAGCAGCTATAATAAAGTAAACCAGTAGTAGATTTATACTGGGAATAGTTTGAAACCACACAGGACGAATTAGATATGAAAACTGGAACCACTCATTGAAGTAAAATATCAGACTATAAAGTAATGAAATGTTTAACTGAGTAGTATATATTTACTTATATAACTTGCTGTTTCATTTTAATTAGGTTTTCTTTCCTCAGGCCTTCTCCTTTGCTGTAATGTTGCAAGCTGCCACAGGAGGGAGCCTGGGGCTGACATGTTTCATAACCTTAAAATGATTACAGCATACCTCTCAGGTTTACCTCATTTCGAAGAATGCTCCTCATTTTTGTTTTTAAAAAGTGCGTGTTCCTTGAAGTTCCACAGTGAAATGGTTTATCACACATTTAGTGTTAGGATTTTTTAAAATTGATATCTATCGTAAATAATACCAAAACTCCGTCCTCTGCTTAATCACGGAAACCTAGATATACCTTCTCTGTCTATGGGGACATCATGCGTTGTTGTATAAACTTCTGGTTGATATTGTCTTCATTTGTGCTATCTACAAAGTGTATGCTTTGTATGAAGTGCAAACCATGATGGATGGATAATGAAGTGTAGATACGTAGCTTCACATCTACTGGGTCCAACTAAAGCTCAAAATAAGGGTGTTTAAACTTGCTGATTCAAAGGAAGGAACCATTCAATGAATATATTAAAGAAAAATAACAAATGCATATCATTAAACCTGTTCAGATAGCATGACAATGTTTTTCTGGTGGAAAACTTGCAAGTGGAACATCCAAGCAATATGTAAAGCAGCAACAGTTAAATTATATGCTAAAATTGACTGTATTATTATGCAGCCTACTTAGTTAGTGTGTACATTACATATTAAGTGCATAAAGAGCAATTACATGACATCATATTTAGTAAATGAATACAAACTTGCCACAACAGAATTATCAGTGGTTCTGAAAGAGATGTTTCTCCACATAACAACCCTCGAGGCATAGGTAATAACTGACAACCAATGGAAGCTTTTAGAATATAATTTAAAGCAGCAACATACAAGAACTAATACCCATATTTTACAAGTGTAAAAACGGAGTACTTCCATTGTCAATGGATATTAATAAGCAATTCAGTGGTGCAGAGGATAGCATTGTCACCTCACAGCAAGAGGTTCCCTGGTTCGATTCTCGCCTGGGATGCCTTCTGTGTGGAGGCTGCATCTCCTTCCTGTTTTCGCATGGGTTTCCCAAGGTGCTCCAGTTTCCTTCCACATTCCAAATACATACAGTAGGTGGACTGGACACACTAAATTGACCATAGGTATGAGTGTATGTGCGAGTGTGTAGTAGTGAAGAACAACTGTGACAGTGCTAACAACTCAGTGATGTAAACCTTGGCTTTAGATGATTGTCACTGTTGAAGTGACACCCTGACCCCATGAGCAAAAATGGAAAAGGGGTTGTGGATGGATTAATAAACAATTCAACACGTTATACTTTCTTTTACGAGGGATTGGATGCTCAAGACAATAGCTCTGATCCACTTTACAATTTTTAGAAACATTTTTTGGATCCACTATAGCTGCTCAATCTTCAAGATTTCATTCACCTAACTTAGCCAATAACACTGCAAAAGGTTGCAATGCATTCACTTCCACTTTGGGAGGTAATGCTGTATGTCCTAATGATTTCACTACTAACTTAGTCAAGGCACTGTCTGATGTACTGCAGACGCCCCACTCTGTATTCATGATTCCAAGAAATGTATAACAGGCTGATCACCACCTTCATTGAAAGCGTCCTTGATTATTATCCTACCTGAGCCAGGTAAAAATCCCACCAGGTTCGCAACAGCAAACTTATATCAATAATTAAAATGAAAGCAAATGTTTACACCCAGATTTTAGCATCCTGCTTTCAACCTTTTTTTATTACCTAACCCAACCCACCCAACCCAAGCAGCCTTTATTAAAGGTATGTCTAAGTCAGACTCCCTTAGAGCTATGATAAATTATATACAAGCACAGCAATGATCCTCTAAGCCATCTGTGACTATAATGGTGAATTTTGAGAAGGCTTTGGAGTCCATTCATTAGGAGTACTTATGGGTTGTTTTAGAGGTAATTTGAGCTCCCAGTGGTGACTATAAAAGTGGTTGAAGCACTGTATCACTCCAATAACAAGAGTTATTTTAGGTTTTATAGTTTTGTATCTCTTCCCTTGGTTAAAAAGTGCAAATTCCTGGTTTCCCTCACACTGTTCCTACTAATGACTCAGTCACTGTTTGAAACATTTAGATAAGCTATTCCCTTTTGCTGGAGGGAGTTTGTGGATTTAGAAAACAAGAGTCCTATTATTTCATATTCATAGGTTCATAGGTGATTACTTGGTTAATGACACAAGAGCCTTTGCAAGGCTAGCCAATAATACCCAGGATATGACACTATTGTATCTTAATACCCCAGATATGGGATGGGGTAGTATCAGGGTAGTGGTCTTTTGGTGTTGGAGCCCTGAGTCCTTTTACAGACTGCCTCTGTCCAAAAGGGGCATGAGTAGTACCCCAGGTGTGAATTTATGGTTTCCCATCCATTTATCCAAATTCTTTTTGAAGACAGTTAGGGGCAGGCTTTGTTTTACGAAGATGGGGAGTTTATTCCATAGATGAGGTAGCCTTTGGGAATCTGTCTCTCCAGCAAATTCTGTTAGCGTCACAAATAAGGTTCAAGTCCATGGAATGCATAACCCTTGTATAATTTTCTTATGAATATGTAACATTTTCATCAGGCCTGGATCAGAGAATGCCTTGTAGGTCAGGCATAAGTCCCCTCTCAATAAACAAAATGAAAAGAACTAAAGGGATAGGGCCTCTTGAGCCGCACCAGTTGGTGTAAATGCCTGGTTGGGTACATGCAAAAGGGAGCACTGTACTAGATTATGGGCCTGATAAGGGCTGAGTACAATGGCACTATGACTTCCTTTGATCTTGATGCCATGCCTTTACTTATAAGATGAGCCACACAAAAAGATTTCCTCAATACTGTAGTTGCCTGGTGGTCAAAGTTTAATTTGCTATTTATCTGTGTTCCTAGGTCCCTCACCACTGGGTCTACTTTTAGGGATGTGCTATCAATATTATAATTTGCAAAAATAACTGATTTACCAAAGGGTATGCGTAAACATTTGTTAGCATTTAGTCTCAGACCATGGTTTTGGCACCATTCATTTGTCATTTTTAGGCCTGTTTGTAGGATGTCAACATTGTTTGGGGATTCAGCGATTACATCCAGCTTACAGTCATCAGTGAACTTTTTGAGGCAGAGGCTGCCAACATCGGCCTTCATTTCAGAGAAGCATATACCAAACAGGAGGGGTCCCAACAATGAGCCCTTGGGACACCGCAAGTAACATGTTCCTTCTCGGAAGTGGATTCACCTATCCGGACAACATGTGTCCTGTCAGTGAGCCAGTTGCCTATCCATCTGATGATGTGGTGGTTTATGCCTAACTCAATGTTTATCTATGATCCCTGACTGGAGGATTGTGGGGAAAGCTTTGGCCAGGTATAGATAAGTGGTGTGTACAGTTTTACGCTCATCTATGGCTCTGGTGACTTTCTTAAAGAAGTCCACCAGATTGAGCAGGCAAGGTTTCCCTTTCACAAAGCCAAACTGGGTCTGGTCCAGATCCTGGGCTGTTCCGCATTTAAAAGTAGAGGCACCGCTTTGCCATTTTTGATTGGCTCATATCCCGGCATATCCAGCAATCAAAATTCACAAAGCGTAGACACTTCTAATCAATGCAGAACAGCGGGTTCAGATGGTTATTCTGCATTGAGTAGAAGTGGCTCCACTTTGCGATTTTTGATTGGTTCATATGTCAGTATATGAGCCAATCAAAAATGCCAGTTGCTTGGGAGTGCCGGTTGCTTGAGTTCTGGATAACGGGGACTTTACTGTAGCTCTTTCACATCTTTTTCTTTTGTAGCTGCTCTGGGGCATTCCAGAACTATCCCTGTGAAGTTTGAGAGCTCTGATGGCATTCCTGTTTAAAATGCTGAGATCCAGGATTTCTGGAAGTGAAGTAGGCCTGGAGTAGTCCACAGACAGCAGAGAATCAAGCCAGCAGCTTGTTCTAGTAATCTGTTTAATTTCCAGTAACTTCCTTCTGGTATAAGTAGTTGTATCCACACAAAAAATAGTCTAGAAAGTAATTATTTTCATTTTTGTGTGTGCAAAAGAAGCAGGAATAAGGATTTTTCCCTCACGAGCTAACAAAGCTGCAGTCTGCATGGGCACCACCATTTTTTTTTCATAGAAGTCATATAAGTCTCCCAGTTTATGGACGGATAGTTGGTCACCCATAAGTATGGCATTAGGTTGAATATTAAGAGCTTCCAGTAGGTTTAGGTAAGAGGTGTGGTTTTCCAGACTCATGTTAGGGGATCTGTAGCTAGCAAGGATATGATAGGGGATTTACCATTGGTTTGTTGGGCATGGAGCAGCTCAAGTGAGTCATATTGTTGGGCCAGTCTAGCAGTGTACTTGGCTTTTATGATTACTGAGACATCTCCACCCTTTGTTTTATCCTTACCTGAGGGGGATCGAAATGTATGAAAGGCACTGTAGCCTTTGATTGTTGGAGTGCTTTTTATGGATCTGAACCATGTTTCCGTGACTACACATATGTCTGCTTTCTCCAGGGTGAGGAGTGCTTCCAGGTAGTGTAGTTATTTATTTAAGCTCCTAGCACTGAGTAGCAGTACTTTCAGCTAGTCATGAGTGATTTTTTTGTTCTGTTGCAGGGTTTAAAAACTTGGCAAGGCCTGAAAAAGACACTATGGGGATAGATAAAGTTTTTGCCAGTATTTGGAAGCCAAGTGGTAACAAGTGCAAACCATCCCTGGCAAAGTTTGTGATTTGTTGATCATGTCTCCCCAGGCTGACAGATATTGGATCCCCTTGTTGAGACACCAGAAACTAAGCCAATTGTTGAAGTCAATCATTTTTTGCTGGTACCGTGGCATCATCATTGGTGAAGGTTGAATGCTGCTCAAGGCTAGATTCATACCCACCTGGGACACATATTCAGACAGCTCCATCATGTCTGTCTTTATATAGTTTGGTGAGGTACATCTTAGGTAATTTACGACCACATGGACTATGACCATGTCATACTGGTACTTGTGGTTTAAATACCTAAGTGCATGCGTGAGCTGAAGGATCCTGGCTCCAGACAGACAGCTCACTGTGATCTCTTTGTTTAGCCTGCTAAGGTGACATTAGTTATGTCTTAAAATGGAATCCGCAATAATGAGAATGTTTGGCTCTGTAGTAGGTCACCTTATGGACTTGATGTCATGTAACTCCTCTGTGCATTTTCTGGGGTTGAAACAAATATGCATAAACATGTGGTATTAGCAATCTCCCTGGCAGCTAAAACATTTCTGATTGACTGCAGCACACTTCCTTTCCACTTTGTGATGAATACGTATTTAGGAATCAGACCACCTTCTGAAACAGCCTACATCTTTCAGCCAATTCCTGGAAAAGGTCGACTTAATCACTACCTGGGTTCAGTAATGCCACTAAAATGATATATCGTCCCAAAATATTTTATCTTATACATACAATAAAACCCCACAAACCTAAAAGTGGCTGAAGAAGATGCAAAAACTGATTTTATCATCCTATTTATTTAGAAAGGCAGGAGAATGAAAGTGTTTGACAAATTTATGATGAATCCAATCTATAAATGTACAGCCGTTTTCCTGGACTTTAAAAGTTCTGCTTCCTTTTTCGCTTTACATCAAATCCTGCTACTCCCAACCATAACCAACCCATACAGATGCAACTAGAGGCCAAACTGTAAGGAACCTCTTCCTTTGTTGCCATTTATCAGTATTAAAAGTCCTTACCTAGGCAGTACAAGCACTGGCATTTCTTATCCTCTACTCAGTCGGTGCTAAAAATACCTACAAAGCAATTCAGACATCATGAACCTAATGGGGTACCACATTCCATTACACAATTCCACAGAGCTGAAAGTCAGGGGGAACCGATTATGATGGGAGTCTTGGGTAAAAAAGGGTATTCAGAATGCTTCCATATTGTATAAACTGAACTTTCAGACTACTACTGTTTTTTACTAGTAACTTGTGGATAGGTACAGTTTGCAGAGAAGGGCCATGTGGCATTTCTTCCAATTTTGATACGCAGTCTTAACTTCAATGTTAAATGACATAATAAAGCTTAATCTGGTTCTGCTCTCTTACTTTATTAGCACCTATTGCCAGCTAAACTCTATCTAAATGCAAATCACTGTAAAACATCTATACATATTAATGCAAATAACCACAGTCACACATGGCCTCCATAACAGGCTGACAGATACACTAAGACACCTTCAGAGACAGGAATAAGCAATGCAGTAGCAGGTGGAAAGAATGTAAGCCAAAAACAGTACTTTTTTCAAATGGCTTTGTATTTGTGGATACTGTATTCCACCTAATATTAAAGATAATGGTTTCTGCGCTGATTCATTATGTTCTGGTTCTGGCAATGAGTATGCAGATGAGGTCCATGAGTCTTGTGAATGTAGATGGATACAAGGAATTTGGAAAGAAACCAGTGCCATGACCTGCAGTGTTCTAAGCTTCAGGATCCCACCAGACATGGCAAGTGTCTTTTTGGTGTACCTTTCCTCCTTCTAGCAATTTTTTTTTTTTGGATGAAATCATTTAGTTTTGACAGCTTGCATAATGCAAGTAGCTAGTGTGGGAACAGAACTCACAGCCTTCAAATCTTCCACTACCAAAGACAAATTTGCCATCTGTCAAGCCACTGACACTTGTGCTATAAAGGCACTGCCAGCGTTTTTCTGTTTGATAATTGTTTATTTATTGCTGTATCACTTGTTAAGTGGGTCAGTGAGCTCGTCTAAAGACCCTTTTCAGCAGTGACCTGTCCACAAGGGCATAGGTAAATGAAACAACTATTTATATGTGTATGTGCCTCTGTCGCCAGCATATTTTGGGGCTTTGTGATAAAACAACAGAGAAGAAAATACCTGGAAAAAAGAGATGGATACATGAGGAGAGCTTACAATCTCTACAGAAACAATGACCAGAGGTCAGAATTGAATCAAAGACTCTGGAACTGTGAGGTACAGGTTTTGCCCCCTGATCCAGCATGTTGCCCACTCACCATCACCCCATCCACCTCTCCACCATTTACTCTCCTTCTTTAAATACTTTTCTCAGTCTCCTCCAAATCTACCACGGTTATTTTCTCTTTGGCATTCCCTCACCCCATGTCCATACAATCATTTCTACTACCAGTCATCAAAGCAATCAAATTACTTGCCACTTCACACCACTATTTTCCATTCCCAACTCCTAAACTGGGAAACTGGGAATGTTTAATGCATTATAGTAAGTAATAAATGGTTTTATGGAATAAGTATGAATATAATGTAGGAGAATGCACAATGTGCGATACTGTAACTGTATGAACACACACACACACACACACACACACACACACACACAAAAAGCAAATAGCTGCACGGTACCATAGAAAGGCTTCATTAAAGGGCGCAAGCACTTTGCATTAACATGCTTTTTCAAGTTTGAATAGTGAAAGTACTTGTTCCATTAAAACAATCCTTCTATGGTACCATACAGCAGTTTCTTTTTGTGTATGGTGGACATTTTGTTTCACTGGTAACAGTTTTGCTCTGCCACGCACATTTGGTTTATTCTTGTATATATTGTATATGTGCATGTTTGTGTGTGTGCATATCTATGTATTTTGTTCCATTTAATTTATTTTGGGTTTCTAATAGCATAACAGGAATGGACCCCTTTACTAAGTCAAAGTATGATTAAAGATTGTAAAATTAATATTGTTTCAATCTTTGGTGTTAGCCAGAAGTGCTGTTCACAGCACCTGCAATGTGCCCAGAACTGATTCCTTCACATGGACTTGCATGTATTGGTAGCATATCTAAATACAACTGTAAATTGCTTCCTATGAGACCCGTTGCTCTTACTACTATTTGAAATGTCTGGGTATCCTTCTTCAACATTGCCTTCATATCTGCCTGCAAATCCTGGTATTTTGTGACTTTGTGCCTCTCTATGTAAGACATTGTAATCAATGGGTGTAACAATGTAGCAATTTTACTGATGAATGATATTTTTGTCTTCTTTTCATGGACTAATATATCCAGTTTTCTTGTATCTACTTTTTGAACTCTTGGTAATGGGTGATCCCATGTGATATGAACGTCATTATTTTTTTATAATGCTTTGTGGCTCATGCTTTCAAGGCTTCTCAGCTACTTAAATAGTGTAATGTTTGCACAATCCCTGGTGCGTCTTGCCACATTATAATGCCTTTCAGTATACAGTCCCTCTGCCATTAGTGTATCACACCCAGCAACAAGATGTGTGATTGTTTCCAGTTCTGTTCTACAAAACCTGCATTTGTCTGTTTTCCCTACATGTTATATGGACTTTGTAAACCAAAGTGTACACAGTCCACTGTCCTGGGCAGTAAATATTAACCTTTCATCTGTTGGTTTAAATTCACCTCTCCTTAACCATTCCTGCATTCGATCCTGATCAACATGAGGTTGTTCCAGAAGTTTTCTGTACCTGCAGCTATATTTATACCTTTTCCACATTTCTTGCCTTCTCATCTGATTCTTCTCTTTATATTCTTTCTTTTATTTTTTGGCACATTCAGTTGCTGCCTGATTTTTGTCTATTTCTGGTTTAATTTCCATTCCCAATTTAACACAGATACGCTTCTGCTAAACTAAACATATGTATCTATATGGCTTAGCTTAAACAAGCAAAAGTTCTCAATGCTGACATCTGTGTTATTGATAAGACAGATGGTTGACAGGTGTGTGAGACTGACAGTCTCTGATTTGGAGAATATGCCCCTTCCTAGGGATTATGCAGTCATGGACTTAGTATATATAATTAGTAGGGGGAGGGGGGCTTGCCCTCCTGCAAAAAAATGATGTTTTTCGCTATTTTTTGAATTTTGCTTGCACTGAGGTTGTTGTTTGGCTCACACATAGTAGCTTGTCAATGTTCGCTTTATTGCTGTTTTGTTGTCGATGTTTTCAACATCGATATTTGGGTATTCTGTCAAAATAATGTACACTGGCTAGCTGCTGCATTTTAAGCCTCGACAATTTCCATTGTGATTATTGAATTAACTTATCCTTTTGGTGTTAGATTGGCATTACCCACCCATCCCATCTCATGGTCGATAATTGTATATATTACCCCTAGTGAGATTAACTGGAATCATATGGTACCCATGCATGGGATAAAGCATCTAGGATCTGCCTCTGTCCATTAATAGGACAAGAAGCATTCTTGGGGTAAATTTTCTATTTCCCATCCATAGCACAAAGTTGCACTTGAACGTGGACAGGAATGAGCTTTATTTTACATGGATGGGGAGCCTATTTCAAAGCACTGGTATCCTCTCTGAGATATACCTGTTCCTTCAAACAGTTCTGCTGATATTGCAGAAGAGTTTTCGATCCCTAGACTAAGTATTTCTGATGTGATTTGACTTGCTGATGTGCAGTACGTCCGTCAGTATTAGGTCAGGGGGTGCCTTATGTGCCAGACACAGGTGACCTCTTAGCTGTCTGTAGGACTTTGAGTTGGTCCATGTAGGATATATTGTTTAGGCCTTATATCCTTTTAGTAAGTTGCATATATCTGTACAGATACATGCCAAAGGGGGGGGTTATACTCAATAACTGGCCTAACAAGGCAGGAAAAAAGGGGAACAATAACACCCCTAGATCTAGACACCATCCGTTTGTTTATAAGCTGTGCAATGTAGGACTTCCTTAAAACAGTGGATACATGTTGGTTGAATGTCATGTCACTATCCACATAAGTTCCCAAATCCCAAAAAAAAGGCTCATAAAATATTCATGAAAATGTTGTTTACACGTATGTCATACTTATAATTTTACAAAAGTTAAATAAGAAGGATAAAGGCAAGAAAGAGTCTTTGGTTGAGCCACTTAACCACTTATCAGTAAAGAAATAAAGGCATTCTGACTTTTTAATCTGCCTTTATAATAATCCTGGAAAACCTACATCTGAAATTGTAAAACTTCTGTTGTATGTTACAAATCATGCTGCATGTGTCTCCAAAAATAGCATATGTATGTTAAAATAAAATAAAAAAAAAAAATTACATCCTTACACTAATAGATAACACAACGCTCCACAATTAGCCATAGAATAATGTCTATTTACTATGGCTTGCACATTGTCCAGCTTTATTTCTTATGACAATAATAGCTTAAAGCAAGAGCTGCAACTAATTTCTGGCAGATTTAAGACAGGGGGTGCAGGTGGGGGATGTCAATGACCTGAAGTGAGAAAGTCATGTATACTGACTGCTGAAATCAGATAGAATACGTTTGCAAGGCACATTTAGAAGCTGTACAATATGTAGCATGCATTTTATTGTGTATCTGTCTTTTGGCCAGTACTGACAGCAAGCTCTTCATTCAAATGTATTTGTCTTCCTGTTTCTGTCGTGCCTGACCAGCATCTCTGTGAGTGGAAAGGTGGAAGAAAGAGTTTGTTGTAACCCTTATATTGCATTTATTACCTTCATAATTATTTCATCTTAATATTAACTGATCTATCAGTGCAGTAACCTGAATGCTGTTACTTATAAATACATATTATTAACACAAATAATGTTAAAAATGTTTACGTAGCACTAGGATACAGTTCTTATTTCACGTACTCTAATATTTTTAGCAATAGTTTACTATTTTAAGTACGGTGTGGTATTAATGCTATGGTTTAAGTACAGCATAATTTGTTGTTTACAGTTCACAGCCTATACTTTTTGGAAGTCTTTCTGCCTACAAGTTATTAGTATTTGTTGGTTGCTAATGGCTGTAAATGAGTTAGGTAGGAACAATTGATTTCTGCTTGAAATTAATTAGATGTGATCAATGACTGAACTAAGTGTGTAGCAACAAGGTCGTTCATCAGACATTTACTGTCACAATGCAAAGAGGTTGCCCTTTTGGTGAGCAGAAGATGAAAAGCCCTAGAGAAACACTTTTAAATCATTTTGCAACTGAGAAATACTTAGCATGTTCACATTTCCCTGCATTACTACTCTTAGTTTGTAGATGATGGTTGCTACATTTAAAACGAAAAATTATAAAATCTTCATTTTATAAAATTAATATAAATGTTTTTGTGGTTTTCAATATATTAGTTTATTTACAGGAAAAAAAATAATTTTGTATTTCATACTGCAGATGTAAGATGGTCTTAATACCAGTTAAACTAAATATACGTTAAGAACGTCAGGAAGCTGAGATGCTTAGATAGAACTAGTGAAAGGAAAGAGGGATGGGATGAAGAAGAAGGAGGGATGAAGCAAAGAGAAAGGTCAGAAAGTGTTACAGGAAGAAAGGAGGAATGAAGCAAAGAGAAAGGTCAGAAAGTGTTACAGGAAGAAAGGAGGGATGAAGCAAAGAGAAAGGTCAGAAAGTGTTACAGGAAGAAAGGAGGGATGAAGCAAAGAGAAAGGTCAGAAAGTGTTACAGGAAGAAAGGATGGATGGAAGCAAAGAGAAAGGTCAGAAAGTGTTACAGGAAGAAAGGAGGGATGAAGCAAAGAGAAAGGTCAGAAAGTGTTACAGGAAGAAAGGAGGGATGAAGCAAAGAGAAAGGTCAGGAAGTGTTACAGGAAGAAAGGAGGGATGAAGCAAAGAGAAAGGTCAGGAAGTGTTACAGGAAGAAAGGAGGGATGGAAGCAAAGGGAAAAGTCAGAAAGTGTTACAGGAAGAAAGGAGGGATGAAGCAAAGAGAAAGGTCAGGAAGTGTTACAGGAAGAAAGGAGGGATGAAGCAAAGAGAAAGGTCAGAAAGTGTTACAGGAAGAAAGGAGGGATGAAGCAAAGAGAAAGGTCAGAAACTGTTACAGGAAGAAAGGAGGAATGAAGCAAAGAGAAAGGTCAGAAAGTGTTACAGGAAGAAAGGAGGGATGAAGCAAAGAGAAAGGTCAGAAAGTGTTACAGGAAGAAAGGAGGGATGGAAGCAAAGGGAAAGGTCAGAAAGTGTTACAGGAAGAAAGGAGGGATGAAGCAAAGAGAAAGGTCAGGAAGTGTTACAGGAAGAAAGGAGGGATGAAGCAAAGAGAAAGGTCAGAAACTGTTACAGGAAGAAAGGAGGAATGAAGCAAAGAGAAAGGTCAGAAAGTGTTACAGGAAGAAAGGAGGGATGAAGCAAAGAGAAAGGTCAGAAAGTGTTACAGGAAGAAAGGAGGGATGGAAGCAAAGAGAAAGGTCAGAAAGTGTTACAGGAAGAAAGGAGGGATGAAGCAAAGAGAAAGGTCAGAAAGTGTTACAGGAAGAAAGGAGGGATGAAGCAAAGAGAAATGTCAGAAAGTGTTACAGGAAGAAAGGAGGGATGAAGCAAAGAGAAAGGTCAGAAACTGTTACAGGAAGAAAGGAGGAATGAAGCAAAGAGAAAGGTCAGAAAGTGTTACAGGAAGAAAGGAGGGATGAAGCAAAGAGAAAGGTCAGAAAGTGTTACAGGAAGAAAGGAGGGATGAAGCAAAGAGAAAGGTCAGAAAGTGTTACAGGAAGAAAGGAGGGATGAAGCAAAGAGAAAGGTCAGAAAGTGTTACAGGAAGAAAGGAGGGATGAAGCAAAGAGAAAGGTCAGAAAGTGTTACAGGAAGAAAGGAGGGATGGAAGCAAAGAGAAAGGTCAGAAAGTGTTACAGGAAGAAAGGAGGGATGAAGCAAAGAGAAAGGTCAGAAAGTGTTACAGGAAGAAAGGAGGGATGAAGCAAAGAGAAAGGTCAGAAAGTGTTACAGGAAGAAAGGAGGGATGAAGCAAAGAGAAAGGTCAGGAAGTGTTACAGGAAGAAAGGAGGGATGAAGCAAAGAGAAAGGTCAGAAAGTGTTACAGGAAGAAAGGAGGGATGAAGCAAAGAGAAAGGTCAGAAAGTGTTACAGGAAGAAAGGAGGGATGAAGCAAAGAGAAAGGTCAGAAAGTGTTACAGGAAGAAAGGATGGATGGAAGCAAAGAGAAAGGTCAGAAAGTGTTACAGGAAGAAAGGATGGATGGAAGCAAAGAGAAAGGTCAGAAAGTGTTACGGGAAGAAAGGAGGGATGAAGCAAAGAGAAATGTCAGAAAGTGTTACGGGAAGAAAGGATGGATGAAGCAAAGAGAAAGGTCAGAAAGTGTTACAGGAAGAAAGGATGGATGGAAGCAAAGAGAAAGGTCAGAAAGTGTTACAGGAAGAAAGGATGGATGGAAGCAAAGAGAAAGGTCAGAAAGTGTTACAGGAAGAAAGGAGGGATGAAGCAAAGAGAAAGGTCAGAAAGTGTTACAGGAAGAAAGGATGGAGGGAAGCAAAGAGAAAGGTCAGAAAGTGTTACGGGAAGAAAGGAGGGATGAAGCAAAGAGAAATGTCAGAAAGTGTTACAGGAAGAAAGGAGGGATGAAGCAAAGAGAAAGGTCAGAAACTGTTACAGGAAGAAAGGAGGGATGAAGCAAAGAGAAAGGTCAGAAAGTTAGAACCAAAAGGCGTATAAGAAACCAATAAAAACCAACAGAGCCGGCAACTTGATAAAACAATTTTACTTAGCGCTTTCGGTAAAAACAATGCTTTACCTTCTTCAGATAAAAAATAAAGAATCGATTAAGACTGTTTAAATAGTCTTCAACATAATAGCTTACAAGTTGGTAAATCATTCAATTAACCAATTAGACTGCTAAACGTTAAGAAGAAAGACACAGAACCTGTCACACGATGGTACCATCTTAACACTAAACAGCTTTTTAATTTTTTTTAGAAAAGTAATTTTGAAAAAAATATATATATATATATATATATATATATATATATATATATATATATATAGTGTAATATGTATGAAAAAAAATATATATAGTGTAATATGTATTTAAACAGTCTTAATTGATTCTTTATTTTTTTATCTGAAGAAGGTGAAGCATTGTTTTTAAGTCAAATTGTTTTATCAAGTTGACGGCTCCATTGGTTTTTATTGGTTTCTTATACGCCTTTTGGTTCTAAGTTTGTTTTCGTTTTAGTAAATGTCAGAAAGTGTTACAGGAAGAAAGGAGGGATGAAGCAAAGAGAAAGGTCAGAAAGTGTTACAGGAAGAAAGGATGGATGGAAGGAAAGAGAAAGGTCAGAAAGTGTTACAGGAAGAAAGGAGGGATGAAGCAAAGAGAAAGGTCAGAAACTGTTACAGGAAGAAAGGAGGGATGAAGCAAAGAGAAAGGGCAGAAAGTGTTACAGGAAGAAAGGAGGGATGGAAGCAAAGAAGCAGCATAAAGTAAGAAAAGAAGGGACATGTAAGACAAATAGGGACAAAGAGAAAAATGTAAGATCTAGAACAGAGTCCAAAGAAATACAGAAGGGCAGGACAAGGACATCAAAAAGAAGGTATGGCTGGTTGGAGAAGGAGAACCTAAAGGATGTGTGAAAAGGAAGTGTGGTTAGATATGAAACATGCATGAGAGCACAGCACTATACAGACCAATGAAGAGGTGGTGATAGAAAGTGCATTTCATAGGGGGAGTTTATAAGAAACTAGGGGAGCTACTACAGACCCTCACAAAGTACTCAGTAGGGGATCTAATTATAAGGTACAAGAAAGAGGCATAGCAACAGGAGGTATGGGATATGAGAGACTAAGGGAGATGGGCAGTACTGGGAACAAGTTGAGCATTAAGTGATAGAATGGATTTAGGGACATGGGTAGAGGCTATGAGCAAAACAATAAAAAGGGAAGGAAAATTTGAGGATGCTGGTTAGAAGATTAAACTTGGAAAAGTAGAACCCCTGATGGAAGGTAAGGAGCAGTTGCATCAGTTGGTGGGAAGAACTGAGATAAGGCAGGAAGTAAGAAGACAGAGGAAATATATAACTTACTAGATACAGGAATAGTTTCCTGGGCTGATATCAGCTAAAAGAGTCCAAGATGGCTATAGTGCACACAGAATACCAATATATACAGGTCCATGTGGTCATTAATGATTTAGCAGAAGGGACTGTGAAGATAACAACTAGATGGACTAATGAATTAACTGTCATGAATATAGAGTTGCAGTGCATAGTGACATAATTCCAAAAAAACAGCACTGCCAGGAAAGAAGGACCAGAGCAGTTCAGATGTTGTTGAGATGACAAGTGAAGAAGAAGGAAAGGCGAATTATAAGTCATTGGGGCCAGAACTTGATATACAAGAAGCTGTGTGAATGGGGAAGATCTACTTCAGTCTATAGGGAATTGTGAATGTGGTAGAAAGGTGTAACTTTAAACTGAGAAAAAAGTATAAACAAAGAGGAAACTAGTAAAAGAAATTGGTAAAAATGGTGAGAAAAAGACAGAATGAAGGTGGGGAGGGAACTGGACTACAAAAATAAAGGCAGTGGTTTGGGATTTTACTGGAGTGGGTTATGATAAGCTGGAGAATAGGGTCAAAGATGAGTTAGGGACTGAGGACAAATTGAGGTCATAAACAAACTATGGGCATTGAATAAAGTAACAAAAAAAGGTCACTGCAAAAAAGAACTGTTTAATTGTAAGTGCTTCCGTTCATCCACATTCAATGAATATCTTCAGACAAACTAGAGTAACACACCCCCTCCATTAAATACTCATTAATAATCACGTGACAAACTTTCCATTTCTTATTTAAAAAAATCCATATATAAAAATTCACTATTAAAAATTAATTCAGAAATAAAATAAATTTATAAAGGTACTTCACAACAAAGCAATCCGTTCTTTATTCTATGTTTACTGTTAAAAGATATACATTTAATAAAAGCATTTTAGCTTATCTAGCCAAGCTTTTAAGTTTAAGCAAGCAGCCAATAGAACACTGGTCATTCAAACCTGGATAGGAATATGCATCCAGTGCAATTTGCCACCATAATTCCTGTCTTTCCAGCATTAAGCCTAAAGAACCACCTCTCAGCCCCATTTTAACCTGTTTAAAGCTTAAGCAAACCCTCTAAAGCACACCAGTAACACAGCCACCTCTTGTAGAGATTTATTTAATACAGAATAAGCACTTTCATGATACACAGACTATCGCTTCATCAAATCAAAAGAACAAAACATCCAAAACATATTTAAACTTTACATTAGCCAATCAGATGTGCCAATTCAAAACACACCCACTGTAATACAAATACATACCCCATTTAAACATAAATTAAATACTAGGAACATAGACATAAAACAAATAATAAAAATGCAAGAAATAATAATAAAATATATAAATATATACATAAAACTAAAATGGCTACCTATGTGGCCTCTGGGTTTTAAGGACTGGCTTCAGGGGAACATATTCATTTAATCCTTTCCCCTTCATGGCACCTAATCTAAGGATCCATTGCAGTTCTACTACCTCTGTCTGTGTTCTAATATCCCCAAGTCTAGCAATCATATGAAGCCTATTAATAACTAAAGATCTAAACTCATGCTCAATCCCCTCCTTCATCACATGTTTGGCAAGTGCATTACACTTGTACTGGATATTGATGGAATAAATGTGCTCCCTCACTCATTCCCTTAACATCCTATTGCTCTTCCCAACATAAAACAAGAGTATTTAACACATCTGGCAAGATATACTATGTCCTTTGTGTTACAGTCTGCTTGTACTCTAAATTCAAACACCCTACTTGTATCAGGGTTAACAAAACTATTGCTGACATCAGTAAAATGACAATATCTACAATTTCGACATGGGTGGGTACCAGAATAACTCCGTTCAGCAGATGCTCATTTCTTTTGATCTGGATAACATAGCATCCTTTTCAAATTCAACTTATTCCTTTAAATAAAGGTAGGACGTGGGCCAACTACCTCTCTGATCTTATCATCAGTCAGTAAAACTGACCAGTTCTTTTCTATCACATTCCTAACTGACCTAGTACCTGTAGTATACTGAATAGAGCAAGCTAAAGCCCTCTTATTACCCCCAACAGTTTTACTGACACTAGCTACTCCACTTTTCCTAGAAAAGTAAGATCTAGCCCTGCTCTTCCACAGGGCTGCCCCACTATTCAACCCAAGAACCACCTCATGGTCATTATAGCCCCTGTTCAGAAAATATTCTTTCAATGTCTCCAATTCATCCCAATATCCATCATCACTAACATTCAGTCATGAAGCCCTCATTCAGAGGTAGTTGGCCCACGTCCTACCTTTCTTGTATTTTTATAATTTGTTTTATGTCTATGTTCCTAGTATTTAGTTTATGTTTAAACGGGGGTATGTATTTGTATTACAGTGGGTGTGTTTTGAATTGGCACATCTGATTTGGCTAATGTAGAGTTTAAATATGCTTTGGATGTTTTGTTCTTTTGATCTGATGAAGCGATAGTCTATGTGTATCGTGAAAGCGCTTATCCTGTATTAAATACGTTTCTACAAGAGTTGGCTGTGTTACTGGTGTGCTTTACAGTTTTTTTGCTTGTGCTTGTTTTTGGTTTTGCACACTGGTTTTGTTCCTGAATCACTTCATTACTCTGTTTAAAGGTTAAGAAGACTTTGGTGCTTTCATATTCATTTTAACAATATGTATTTTATTTATTTGTATTTTAATATTTGAATATTGTTGGTACAAATTTAATTTTAAACATTTACAATTTTGTGGTTTGACCATATGATGGCAGTACATATGTGAACTATTTTATGTATTAATGTTTTTTATAATACAACAAACATATTTAAATACTTCTTAAAGAAAGGTATTTTTTTGGTATATATATATATATATATATATATATATATAAAATCCAAACAACACAAGAGTCACCAGAGCAAGTAAAATTCCGAACAAAAAAGCAAGCTGAAGAGCAGGAGTCACAATTTGTATAAAATCCACTGAGTTTATTGTACAAATGGTAAGCGCTTTCACAAATAAATTTGCTTCATCAGACCTAACTGATCAAATGATGTCATTTCCTTTTATACTCAGTTAAATTCAAACTAACCAATCATACATTTACACATTTAAAGATGTACTTACACATTTAAAATATAACCCAGAAATATAGTAAAAGGTATTATAAAAATACATAATAACTCAAATAAAATCTACATCATTTCCTAAGTCTCCTATTTCTCAGTTTTGCTGTAATAGCTATATGGTCATTTAGCCCCTTACCCAAATGGGCTCTGAGCCTAACAATCCATGTAAGTTCCTTTGTCTCGGTTCTGTTAGATACGTCCCCCAACCTCTCATCATCGTATATTAACTCTAATGCTTGAAATCTAAACTGATGGCTGTCATCATTCTCAATAATGTGCTTCGCTGAGGCACTATACATATGCCCTTGCCTATAACAATACATGTGGTCACAAATTCGCTCACGAAGGCATCTATTCATCTTCCCTACATAAAAGGAAGAACAGATAATGCACTGGGCCAAGTATATAAGATTTTTACTATTACAGTCAGCATTGATGTCAAAATTATATACTTTATTAGTAATGGGGTGCTTAAACTCTATACCTTCATGTATAAAGGTGCAGAAATTACAGCTTCCACATTTAGTGGTCCCCATACCCATACCAAATCTCATTTCATGTGTCTCACTTTTAGGATAGCATAACCTTCTTTTCAGATTTTTAGTATTTTTAAACAAAATATAAGGTCTTTCCCCCACTGTTTGAACTATTTGATCATCTGTATGTAGTATAGACCAATTTTGTTGCAAAATATTCCTTATCATAACATGATCTCTGGTTTGTGTCTTTCGGCTTTTTCCCAGTTAGGGGTCGCCATAGCGGAACTCCGGTCTGCTAATGATTGGCAGTAGAGTTTTATGTGCTGGCTTGCCAGACCTAACATACAACCTTCAATGAAGGAATGCACGTCCACACATGTCGCCACACAGAAGACGCTCTAACTGACGTTCGAACGGGCAACGTCTAACTGTGAGGCGACAACGCTACCGCAGCACCACCACCGCAGTTATAGGAGAAAATAAAAGGTGTCTTATTCATTGTCCTATTCACCATTTGGCTGGCTGTATTGGGCTCAGAAAAATAGTTTTCCTCATCTTATGTACTTCACAAGATATATTATTGACTTCACTTCTATCATAACCTGTGTTAACAAAATCAGATGTAATATGTTCGATATCCTCATGCAGATATCTCTGTCAGTTAACCTTGAACAATGCATAATTTGGCCTTTGACAATGTTATTAAAAGCATGTGTCAGATGGATACTACTCCTATGTAAATAGGACGGACGATGACATTCTTTAATATGTTTATCTGTATGCAAAGCACCACTTTCATCAATACTGATCAAAATATCCAGGAAATGAATGTGAGTCTCAGAGCATTCACCAGTGAATCTTAAAAACTCACTGCTGCTATTCAACAAATCTCTCTGGTTCACATCTGCTACCTTTCCAAAATAGACAGAGGTCATCCAAAAACCTTGTATATAATACTAGATATTTCTCTGCTAGAGGGTGAGAAATCAAATTATTTGTATCCCATTCAGCCATCACCATGTTGGCGTAGCTATTAGTACAAGGAGTGCTCATAGCTACACCCAACAACTGATGGTAATATTTCCCATTGAATTGTACCACATTGTTACATAGAACAATATTGAGTAGCTCACATAATAAATCAATATGCTCTCTAGTATATACACTACACCTCATTAAAAAACTCCTAACCATACAAATTCCTAACAATATGGTATCATATCAAAGTGTCAAAATTGTATCTCGGGTTACTGATGATGTATTACATAGTTATTTTATTTGATAACTGGTTTGGATTATCTCCAGGGAAGTACCATAGTAAGATTTCTCCCAAAACAATAACAGCTACTTATGCTCCATGAAGAGTCCCAGTTTTACTTAGACATTAAACTGAGCTGAAAGTAAAGGGATGAAAGCTGTGGGAAATATTGTTAAGCAAAGAAATTCACAGAATGAATAAATAATATAATAACCATTGTGAATCAGGCAAGCTGAAAATATGTATAGATGCTAAGGACTTAGATGAATGAAAAGAAAACATTATCCAGATCAAGTAACTGAAAAAGTTGTTAGATCTAGGTTAAATGTGAAGTTTTTATTAGGCTTGATCTAATCAAGGATTCTAGCAAATTATTTTAGATAAACTAGCTTGGGGCTCTGCACATTAAATATATATCTGATAGATCTAGATTATTTAAGGTTAACCTTTAGAATGTCTTCAGTCCCAGCAATGATCTACAGGCTGGTATCTGAAATAACTGAAGGGCTTGAAGAAATAGTCAGTATAATGTATTATCTCTGTAGGAATTGATATGAATGTAGAATACTGGAATGAGGTGGAATGACTGGAAGAAACTGAAATGAGACTGAAATGAATGTCTTTATCTGTTAATTACCCAGAACTGTGCTGAATACATGCCAGCCTCTCCTTTAACTGACAAGTCTTCTTGTACATTTCAGAATAAAGTCTGCAAACACTGTAGTTCAGTTAAGAATGCTTTATTATGTACAGTGGAGGTAGATGTCAACAATATCCAAATACCTTCTCCAATAACAGTGCTAATAAACTGAAATAGTCTGTATATACTTCATAAGCTTTTCCTCCTGAATAAAAAAGTATTTGGCTTTTCCCGGTTAGGGGTCACCACAGCGGAACTCCAGTCCACTCATGATTGGCAGTGAATCCACGCTCGCACCTACCTGCATGTCTTTAACGTCATTCGACCACAGGGAGGACATGCAGACTCCACACTTATTCTGGAATGCTGGCTATTTGACTGGACTTCTGTAATCACACCCAAGTGTCTGTATTGCCTTATGAGGACTGTACTGCCATGACTTTCTGCATATCGGTCCAAACGAACTAACTTAATTGTGTTTGAAGTATCTCTTAATAATATCAAAATCCTGTAAGTTTTTACACACCTCTTTAGCCTTGGTTCCCGAGCCTTGTAGCATACAAACAAAATGAAGGTTTTTTTCACTGACTGAAAGTACATTCACTGAAACTGTATGCAAACTGTGAAACCTGTTTTAATATGGCTGCATTTCTAGACTTATGCAAAGCGAATACTATATTTTGTCTAACCTGATCTTACAAATTTTCCTGAGATACGTGAACACACACAGGTATCTCATGCTCTAGTTACTTTAAAATATGAAATCTACTAACTGTATTTATGCAGGATTTATTCCGTAACAATTGTCTCTGAAATTACTGAAATGGGATTTAGTTCTGTAATTACTTTATAAATCTAGTAATATGGTCTTCAAAGGATACTATAATGATCACTGGAACTAACATAAAATAATTTTTGTTTATCTGATAAATAAACTTGCAATTTTAATTTTGACCATTTGGAGTTACTTGAGCATTTATGGTCTGTTTGCATTGAAGCCTCTTAGCTTTATGATTTACTTATAAGTGGGCAATTCTTTAACATGTTATAACTAGTAGACTTTAATAATCCTGTTTATTTACCTTTTTATTATTTACGTGCTTTAATAAATGTAAATATCTATGTACTGTAATAGTAGAAGTTCCTTTAGTAAAACCTACGCTTTCTGTATTTCAGATCTATACCTTTGCATACCCTATAAGTGCCTTTTTAACTTTCTGCCTAATGTACAATAATTATGTAAGGTGCACTGTATTCTGTTAATTCATTAACAATTAAGCCTGAACTGTTATGCACTGAGTATATTAAATAACTATTACTGCATATTTTAGATAACTTATCTTAATAAGCCTGTTACAAATAATTATCTGACTTTACCATTAAAGCTAATGACTGAATAATGTGGTGTGATGCAGTAATGCTGTTAGAAATGTATAATGTAATAAGCCTGTTACAAATAATTCTGTCACTTTACCCTTAAAATTAATGACTGAATAATGTGAAGTGTGATGTAATTGCATGTTGTAAACTGTCTAGTAATGTGATTAGAAATGTATAACTGACTATGAATGTTATATTCTGAAATCTAACTGCAATGTACAATACTGAACTCATAACTGAGTATGACTGGCATATTCAGAAACTTGACTGAAATTTACATACTGCTGTATAATTGAATATTAATATTATATTCTGAAATCTGACTGAAATGTACTATACTGAACGCATAACTGAGTATGAATGTCATATTCGGAACCTTGACTGAAAATTACATTAAAGTGGTAAAACAGATGTGCACAAATGTTATATTCTGGAAACTGGCTATACTAAAGGAATAGGTTCTCTGCCAGTGTTACCTGAACACAGATAAAAGCATAAACTGAAAACTAGTGCATTTGTCAATTGTCTGAGAACATTATATAACAGCTGTGCATTTCTGCAGATTAGAGTTAAAGCAAGCATGCAAAAGTTTTATACATTTTAACTTCAAGATTTTAGATAACTGAAACACATTTAAACTGAAATTGCGTATGTTAACAACTGCACAGATGAACATAAACGCAATGTAGACCAAACACATGTTACATAATTAGATATGACAGATACTATACTCACTTATATTACCCACATATATAACAGCAACACCTGACATAGGTACACTGTTGATCATAGCCAATGTATTAGATGAGTTTGATACCACATATAGTAGTGACATGAAAAGGGGAGCCTTTCTTGTTAATTTCCACTCACACTAGGATATGGGATATTGCACAATATGATACTTTAACTATGGTATAGCTTATTGCACAAAGCATAACTGCACTGATGATTAATATTGCACTTAAAAAAGAGATATAGGAGAGATAATAAGGATGGTGAAAAAAGAAACATGGGTAAGAGTTTAACATTGCACTATGTGGTCTCCTTCAGTAGTGGAGGTTTTGCTAACATGGTAGGGGGTGTTATAGAGTCTGATGGCTGTGGGCAAGAAGGATTTCCTGTGACATTCAGTGGAGCACCTTATGCTCATTGGTCTCCAGCTAAAGAAACTTCTCTGTCCAGCCACCACTCTGTTGAGTGGGTGGTCAATATTTTCCATGATGGACTTTAGTCATGCTAACATTCTTCTCATAGCCATGGCTTCAAGGGTGTCCAGTTCTTCTCCAACTGCTGAGCTAGCCTTCCTTACCAATTTATTGAGTCTGTTTGCCTCAGCCTTCTTTATGTTACTACCCCAACATGTCACTGGGAAGAAGATAGCGCTGACCAGTACAGTCTCATAGAACAACAGCAGCATAGTGCTGCCAACTCCAAAGGATCTGAGTCTTCATTGTAAGTGCAGCCTACTTTGCCCCTTTTTATATGCCACTTGTGAGTTTTGGACCAGTCCATTTTACTGTCCAGGTCCACCCTCAAATACTTTTTGTCCTGAACAATCTCCATTTCGACGCCCCCCCCCAATTGACAGAGGGGTCACTGGGGGACAAGATCATGATGTCCCTGTATCTAGTACCAGCTCCTTCATTTTACTGATATTCAGCTTCAACTGATTAATCTCACACCAGCTCACAAAGCTGTCCACCACCCCCACCCTCCTGTTTTCCTTCTCATTCCCATGTCTGATACTTCCTACTATGACCCAGCTTACTCCCCAGCCTGTCTCATTGGATGGTGTTAAAGGCACTTGAGAAGTCAAAGAAAATGATTCTGAGGGATCCTCCCAGTTTCTCCAGGTGAGTGTATGCTTTGTGCATAAGGTGGATAATGGCATCTATGACCCCTACCTTCTTCTGGTATACGAACTGAAGGAGGTCTAGTTCTTGACTTGACCATGGGGCGAAGTACTTCCAGGATTAGCCTCTCGAGGATTTTCATGCAGTGTGACCTGATTGCCACAGGCCTGTAATCTGAAGTATCCCCCAGGCATGCCTTTTTTGGCACTGGAATCATGCAGGATGTTTTCCACAACACAGGTACCCTATGGTTACTGAAGCTGAAGTTGAAGATCCTGAGCAACACCACTCCAAACTGCAAGGCATAGGTCTTCAACACCTGTGGGCTAATGCCATCAGGCCCCACTGCTTTTGTAGAGCAAAGTCTTCTTAGTACTCTGATCACCCAGTCTTCTGATAGGATGATAGTTGAACTGCTAGACTCTACTTTGCCAGCCAAGGTGGGAAAGTGGGCATTTTTTGTTTGTGCCATGTGGTCCCAACATCATTGTGAACGTTCCTTCCCCTGTATTGAACAGTAGAAACTGGAGGGGGGGGGCAGACACGGTATGTACTTGACTATCCAGGAGGGCATCTTCCCTTTGCAAGTTGGGACCACATCGCATTTTTTCCTGTGCTTGTTATCAAACCTATTAAAGAACATGTTAAACTCATTGGCTCTCTCTTTACTCCTTTCTGTCAAACAGCTGCCAGACTTATAGCCAGTAATGTTCTTCATCCCCATCCATACTTCTTTGCTGTTACAGTGTTGCATTTTTGTTCTAACTACCTTATGTACCTGTCCTTCTCACCCTTAATCTTCTCAGCCAGTTGTTTCTGTGCCCTTTTCACTGCATTACTGTCTCCGAACCTGAAAGCTCTCTTTTTCTCATTCAGGAGGGATTTGAAATTCTTGATGATCTATGGATTGTTGTTTGGGATAGATTTTAAAGGTACAGTGGTTTCCACACAGAAGTTTATGTATTCAGTGACACAGTCAGTAAGGCTATTGAAGTCTTCCCTGTGAGGCTCACAGAGGGCATCCCAGTCCATGGTCTCAAAGCAGTCCTGAAAGGTTGAGCTGGTTTTCCTCATCCACTTCCTGACCTTCCTGATGGTGGCTGGCTGCCTGTTAACCAGTGGCACATAGAGGGAGAAGATGCACCAGGCTGTTGTCTGATCTTCCAAGCGGTGGGATGGCTGTGCAACTATATGCTGCTTTAACATTCACATACACTAGGTCCAGTGTTCTGTTCTCCCTGCTTGGGCAGTTGACAAACTGGGAGAAAGTACTAAGCATTCTGTTTAGGGAGACATGTTTGAAGTCCCCAGAGATGAGGACAAGAGCATCTGGTTAATTTATCAGGAGTCTCACAGAAACCGAGTGGATGATATCACACACTGCAGTAGTAATGGCTGAGGGTGGGATGTAGACTGCAATAGCAATCACATGGAAGAACCTTTTGGGCATATAGTATGGATGTAGCCCCACTGCTGCAGATCCATTCTTTCATTACTATGTGTCCAGGGTGGCACTGACGCTCATTGAGGAAACACAAGCCGCTCCTCCTTTGCAATTCCTACTTCCAGCCTGGTCTCTATCTACCCTTACACACTGGAAGCCATCAATATCTACTGCCGTATCAGGTATATGCTTATACAGCCATGTCTCAGTGAAGCACATTACACTGCACTCACAGAATTCCCTTTTGTTTTTGACCAGCAATATGAGCTCATCCATCTTGTTGTCAAGCAATCTAACATGGCCCATGATCACTGAGGGGAGATACAGTTTGTACCTTCTTCTCTTTGCCTCCCTATTGTCTTGCTATTGTGCATTATCTACCATCTGCTTACTACGTTGTTTCACTTTTTTATGGCTTCATCTCCTCCTCATCCTCCTTTGTTCCGATAGTACAGTCAAAAGAATGTCCAGCTTGGTGATGTTGTGCAAAGTTGCCTTTGTCCTCAGCTCAAGTAGATAGTTTCATTCATACACAAGTGTCCTGTCTGAAATACTGGCAGGCCCAGCCTTTGAGTCCATCCATCTGCCAACACAATCCTTCATCATTGCACACAGCTGCTTAGGGTACAATGACTGCCTACAGGAAGTCTATTTACACAGTAACACTATTTAAATCCACTGCTGTGCTGCCTTATTACTTTCCTATACACAAACACTGAAGGAACTTCCTGGCATGTTCCATTTCTAGCTTCCAAACTAGTATCCAACACAGTCAAGTTTCCTGTTGCATTACCTCAGTATAAGTCTGGTTGCTAGGAAGCCTGAATGCACAATTACCCATTCATATTCTCTGCTGTGTTGTCCTTTTTGCAGTTCTACTCTCCAGTACCAACTTAAAATTCTGCTGTGCTACCTTTATAGCTTTTCTACTCCAGACACTGTCTGATTTCCTGTCAGTCACCTCAATATATGACATACTACCAGCAACAGTCCACTATTTCTTGAGCCAGACATTTCACGAGTTTGAGAGGGAACTTTTTTTTGCTTCTGAGATTATTATTTCTTGTAGTAACTTGACTCACTGCAGTTTAATGGAATAAAAAAAAGAAAAACTTCTGAATTCAGGTCATGCTACGCCAATATTCTTCCCACCTCTAGCTACAGTTAGCCATTGTGAACAGCATGCCTCCAAGAGATCTATTGTTAAGACAAAATTCTCTTGAGTTTGAGGGGGGCACACTTACTAGTTACTTAAAAAAAGTAACTACACACTGTTATATATCTTCACCAGTGTTAAAGACTTAAAAAAAACACTTAAAAGCACTGAAACAATTAAATACACAGGGATCAGTTGTAGGATGCTGCTGCAAGTCTGAGCCTGTGCAAAAAAACTAGTACTGTTATACATACGTTTTAACTCTAATACACATACATTTTAGATACCTGAGTTGTGCACCAAAGCTCTTGCCAACTTTAGGCTTTACTCTGCACTGTCTCAGTCACTGCTTAGTAACTGGAAGGACTGCTTTCTTTGTCCATTTTACACTTAGGCCTTCCAATCCTCCCCTTTTCCATCCTCTGTGCAAGATTGAGTGGCTGATGCAATCTTGAGTGCATTTACTCTGCATTCTGCAAAATGAACCTGGAAATTATTTAAATATCTAAACTGACAGTGTGTCTTTTTGTAGCAATATCTGTAAAGCATAAAGAAGCAGTACCAGGTCCTTAAAATAACATTTGCAGCTTTAACAATTATAAACAGATAGCATTGCTTGTTGCCCTTACTTTATTTACATTTTTCTGCATGAAATAAACATATGCTTCTAATAAACTCTTGAAAGTCTGTAAGCAAACTGATAATGTACTATAGTGAGCTAGACCAATGTTACTAATAAATGCATTCTTGCAAGTGTGTAACTGAACTGGTAATGTACTACAGTGAAATGGAAAGGCTGTAACTTCCTTATTAAGTCAAACTGAAACATCAGTGGTATTGTTTTTCCCTGTCATAAACTAAAATGAAACTAAAGTAGTAATCTGACATTGTATTAATATGTTCACATTTTTTGCATTTCTGTGCCTTTATAAAATTAATCTTAACTGTTCAACATTTTACATTTACTCTGTGACCCTCATGTCATAATTTACTCTTCAGTGTGCAAGTCTCCGCCCACTGTCTTAACAGCCATTTCTTTAGCTGATGTTAGTTAACTCTTTGAGTATTACTGAATGCTGCAAGGATTCATCATTACTGTTTACCATGTTCTTGGATAAATAATAACTGTTACTACATAAAAACTGTCACTAATAATATTAAAGTTATCTTTACCATACTGTTTTATGGCATACAGTACTGTCTTTAATTCAGCTCACCGAGCTGGCCTGTAATCTGATAACTCAGTTATGTAAGTCTGTGCCTTTGATGTGCTTGGTAAACTGTAATCTCTGCATGAAATATATACAGAACACATTTATTACTATAATTGAACTGATCTGATTCTGGAACTGTACTTGTCTGTCCTTTATACAAGTATGTGACGTTTATGAACCTGTAGCTTTAATGGCACATAATATTTATGCTGAACTCTTTTCTTGCATGGGATACAAGCTTTTGACTATACTTTCATTTTTAAAGTGTAGCGTTGTCTTTAAATTTTACATTCTGTAAAGTAGCAAAACATCATTTAATATCTGTGAATGCTTTTTTGTCTCTGTCTGCATCAAATTATTATCTATGCATTGCAAATCTTTACTACCATAACAATGTCTGCTAAACAAAACAATAGCACAAAAAATTCAATTGCTAAGTGTGTAACTGTAAACCTTTGTTCTGTGAATTAACTTGTCTGTCATTTCTGGCATACCCTACATAACATGTGTTTCCAGAATGGTAAATTCCTTTTTTTTTCTTACTGGCCACTCCCAGTCTGTCTTAGCATTAAGATGCTGTTTCTGAAAATGTGGTAAATTGACTCCCTACACTTCAGCAGTGGCAGCCGAACTGTAATTTATTTTATCTTTAGTGCATAAATCTGCATCTTCCTGTTGCATCCAATTTTTCAAATTCTGTACATTTGCACAATCTACTGCATAAAAATCCTTACAAGTGTCATCGGCATGCACTACTGTACATTCTGTAGAATTTTAATTTTTCCATAAAATCTTGTTACTGATGTCTAAAACAGCATATAACTCTAATGACATGTCCATACCTAGTGCAGAGCTGTTACACTTAGAACTGTTCACTGCTGTAATCTTTAACCCTTTAAATCCTGACAAAACTGTACTCGTGTTTTCTAGTAGAGGTCTATTTGTAACTGAAATCCATGTGTCTATATTAATTAGTACAATATTCCATAATTTCTTTTCTGTAAACAATGAAATATTGTCATTTCTTTCAACTGTAAACAATGACAGATAATCTGGTTTGGTGCTGGACTGCCACACCCTTTCTTGATAAGCTGAAAATCCTTTTTTATAGAACTAGCAATAACACTGACTTGAACTATGGTATCTGTTTCTTCTTTATTTTGCCCTGAAATACTAGTAATAACATTTACTTGAGCTAAAGTATGCATTTCTTCTTCATTCTGTCCTGAAGTCTGTATATCATTTATGCTGGTGTTTACTTTATTAAACAGATTAAAATCCACACTCTGATCTGTCTTATCTCCCCTCAGTGCAATATTTGCATTGGCTTCTTTATTTCAAATACAGATGTTCAGAATGTAATACATTATAGTTTTTTGTTTAATGTGAACTTGAGACATTGCAAATGTTTGCTTCATGTCGTCTGGAAATCTACATGTTATGTACACTGACTGTTTATGTCTGCATGCACAATACTGTAACTTAACTCTGTATCTTGAATTACATGTGCTGTAACATTTACACTGATTTCTGAAGGCTGTAAACATGCATTTGTGTTATTTGTGTCTGAAATCATACTGATAGAAGCTGACTCATTCTGAGAATCTGTTGCAATCTGCTTCTGAGATTTAAACATTTTTCATCTAGAAAGATTTAACATTTCTATACTAATAACTTTGAAATTTAAATTTAAACCACACATTCACTGGTATCTTTACTGTAGAAGTACTGTTTGGCATATTTATGCCATTTACATTTACTAATGCATTTAAACTTTTTTGAGATTTACTATATGACTTATCTAGAAAATGCATTGTAATAATGAATACTCACATAACTTTATGATTTAAAATTGCTTTAAGGAGATGACCTAGCGTCTCACAGCTTTTTAAACATTTTTTTATTCCTTGGCTCTGTAACATCACACTGGAAACTTGAAAGTCTGTTGTATGCTTTGGAGATGGTGAAGTACGTTGCTGTTAACTGGATAATATCTTTTGCACTGGTATCTTGGAGAGTCTGAGTTCTTTCAGATTTTTCAGAAGTAAGTAATGTTCTGAAGGAATACTGCTGAAGTTCTTAGATTTTCTGATGTACTGCTGCTCTTTTGAAGTTATTGTCGATGTTACTGGAGATTTTCTGAAGTAGTGTTCCGAATGGACACTGATGCTCTTTAGGATACACACAGTCTGACTGCTGATGCAAGGTTGCTATCAGATTTTGGGACTTACTTTAACTCTTGTCCCTCCATCGATGGTGACTCGCCGTTGTAAGAATTTATATGACTGTTGAATACTGTAATGAGCTGAAATGACTAGAAGAAACTGGAATGAGACTGGAATGAATGTTTTTATCTGTTAATTACCCAGAACTGTGCTGAACAGGTGCCAGTCTCCTTTAACTGACAAGTCTTCTTGTACATTTCAGAATAAAGTCTGCAAATGTAGTTCAGCTAAGAATGCTTTATTATGTACAGTGGATGTAGATGTCAACAATAACTGAATACTGACTCCAATAAAAGTGCTGATAAAATGAAAAAGTCTGTATAGTCTTCATATTCTTTTCCTGCATAGTATAATTATAATTAATATTCTGGAATGCTGGATAGTTGATCTGACTTCTGTAATCACACCTGTCTGTACTGCCTTCTGAGGACTGCACTGCCATGACTTTCTGCATATCAATCCAAATTAACTAACTTAATTGTGTCTGACATATCTCCTAATAGTACCAAAACCCTGTAAATTTCAACATGCCTCTCTAACCTTGGTTCCCAAGCCTTTTAGCATACAGACAAAATGTGTTTGTACTCAGATGTACAGTACATTCTGTTCTTAGCAAAAAGGTTAATTTCACTGACTGAAAGTGCATTCACTGAAACTGTATGCAAACTGTGTAATATGGCTGCTTTTCTACATGTATGCAAAGAGGATACTGTATTTTTGTCTAACCTGATCTTACATCTTCTAGTGAGTTGAGCTACTAAACAGAAACATGACTTATATCTAATTAAGCTGCTAAACAAAGGCAAGCAGTTGTGAAGCTGAACAAAATCAAGTCTTAAATCTGTCTTCATTGTCATCAGCAACCTTTTCCCCATATTTACATAGGTTAGGGGTCTCAAATAAACATTAGTCAGTTTGTCCAAATCACCTAAACCCAATGTTTACATTGCTGGATGGCTACACCTGCATCATCTTTTTAATGCATAAACCATGTTTTAATTTCTGACGGCTTAAACCTGACTCTTACGCAGTCAAAGCAATTGTGAATACAATGAAGCTTCATGATAAATCATCACTTTTACAATTTGTTGGAATGGTATAATATCTTCTCACATTCATTCTAAACTTAATCTGATACAGCAGTACTGTTTAGGTGGTATGCAGCTTAGTGGAATAAGAACAATTCTTTGAGATGCTTAAAAGGTTAGTCTGTGAGACACTTACATAGAAATTATATAATGTTTCACAAGCTATTACTCTGCAGGTAGATGTTAGTTAAGGTAGATCCCTAGCTTATTGGTCTTCAGCTCTAACAAATGGTCAAACATGTCAATTTTTGAAAGAGAAAAGAAATGTTGGTCATAGTTTTTGATTATCAAATGTTTCATGACTATATCCATAGTAAAAGAGTCACTGTGGAGTCAGATATAAGCAACTTAAAAATCTTTTTGCAAATCACATGTAAGACTTTAAAAGATATTGGCTGTCTTTGAAAAAGTATGCTCTTCAGTTTCTTTATAAATTAGGTAGGAGAATCCATAGAGCTGACATCTTGAATTGAACATACTTGTAAAAGTGTAAACTTATTTTACTGGAATAGTATCTCTAATGTTTATGGATTGTTTTTCAGTTACTTATGAGATATCTGCTTGGCAGAAGTTCAAGAGCGGTAATTATGAGTAAAAAAAAAAACATGGAAAATGAAAGTACAATCAGCACAGATAAGACTGAATATCAAAACTCACCATAACCCTGCTTAAAGCATTCTGTCATGGAGGATTCATCCCCTTTTCCTCCCAGGCAATGGGAGATTTGTCTCCTATGCGTCTACTACTTAGTATACAAAATCTGAGAATGCTACATTTCAGACCAAGGAGAATATTTTGAAGTAAAACAAGCCTAATCTTAGAATATACTTAATAATACTTCCATTTGTATGGTTGACCTTCTTAGACTCAGAACTGTAAGTTGTGCACATCAAAATGGCACCCTTACCTATGTTTACTGAGGAGCTGGAAGAACTTAGAAATCAGTACAAGGGAAGAGCATAAACTATAGCTGCTATGAGTGGAACATTTGAACAGAAAGTGCTAAATTTCTACATGCAAATATTCATATACACATTTACTTTGCATACCATTCTAAGTATTCGAGTAAACAAGGCCTGCTTTTTAAATATGACAGAGTCACTGAATAAAATAAAATAGTCATTTCTACCAACCATCAAATATAATGAAATTGGGCTAAGATAATGGGACAGATTGAACAAATGGTGCATAGATTTAAAGTCTGTAATGCATTTCAGACTCAAAATAAAAAAATGAAATTTGATTTGCATGTACAAGAACCAATAAAAAGACACATCAAAAACGGGTAGTCTTTACAGAATAAAGTCATCCTCACCGAACTGCCAAATGCATAATTGCCTGAGCCTGTCTTCTCCCAACACTCCTTTACGCTTCTCCTGTTATATCAAATCTAACCTCCTCTGTAACCCTAAAACTTCAACAGTGTTAAAACAAAATCACTAAATTTCCTACAAGTTAGCCAAGCAGAACCCACTATTGCATTACTCTCAAAGAATTTATCTAGCTTGACCTACCCAGTACTCTCACATACTCATAATTACTGATTAGCCATAAACTGCTATGCAGACCCCAACAATGCCCATGTTTAAACAGCCTCATATATCCTTATATCCTAACCAGATCTTGTGCTCTAGAGACAAACTGTTACTTACCATAACCAAATCTAAGCACAAAGAAAACTGACAACCTAAATTCTTTTAAAATAGAACTGAAGCAACACCTTGAACAAATCTGGTTTTGCTTTTGTATCTCACCTGGTTAGGATCCAGATAACTATTCCTTACTAACACACCATCTCCACCTTTCTCACTTGTTACTGATGAACTCCTCTCCATCCTACTTCTGCTAATCTCTAAGATCCTGGACTCTACTTTAACTATATTGAACTCCCTAAAACCCATATTTCAAGAACACTCTATCATGTACTATCATTTGCAAACATGGTCATCTCCAGCACCACTGTCTATTATATCTCTTTCTGCTCATTTTTTTAAATACTCTACTTTTGAAATACTTGTACTGGACCTCAATGATTGATAGCTCTATATGATTCATTCACACTTTTATTTATACCTTTCATCTGCTATCCGACTGCTTCTCACTGGCATTTTTCAGTGATGTACAGTTACATGCTTGTGTATTCAAGTTATTCTGCTATGTATTGTTGACTGGAGTACCACCTATGTTCTTAAATATTAATTATATTATTGAAGAGCTGTTTCCCCAGACCTCCACGGAAAAGGGGTCTCATGCACAGTCAGACTTTCCTGGCAAACAAATGCAATAAATAAATAAAAATGCTACTGCATATCTTGGCCAAATCTTAAATTAAACCAGGAGTTATTTTTTTTTCAGTACAATGATGTACATTATTTCTTGTATATGGATTGTTATTCTAAAGTTCTGGAAGTTGTACAGTTATGGGAAACTGTGAGACATTGTGTTATTACAAGGTATCTCTCTGATAGGTAATGCAGAGGATTAAGGCTCTGAGCTTTTAACAAATATGCTTCCAGTAGCCAGGATACAAGGTTTGATTCCTTCAACCTCCATTTGCGTACTTTGTGGTTCTGAGCAAGTCACTTAACCAGACAGTGCTCCTGGGTTGTGCTTGTAAAGGGATACTTGTATCCTGTGAGCTTACCCAGTTAACAAATGTATAAAAAAGTTATAAACTTACAATTATCCTTAGTTCCTGAGTTTATAATTCCATAACTTTGCAAAGCAATGGCATTTTAAGCATGCCACCTCAAGTTCTAGATACCCAAAGAGTAATAGTGAACTGGAGAGAATTAGCAAAACAGTTGAAATTCTTACAACAAATGCGTGAGTTAAGATTACCATCTGTCAGCTTTGAAGTTCCGGAATACATCACTACAATCTATACAACTGCCATCTGCACAGTTGTTAATGGATAGACATATCAAGGCTAAACAGCATAACTCATGCTCATTGTTAGTCCCTGAGAGCAAGAAAAGTGTTGCAGGAAAGACAATGTAAAGGAAAGTTTAATTATGACAACCTATCCAAACCAGAGGAAGGATAAATTGTGATTTTTGACTTTTACAGAAAAGTAATGTACCTGCCATTGTGATTGGTGAAACAGAACAGTCTAGGGCATAGCAAATTCAAGTCATGTTTAAACAATTGAATTTTATTGAAGTTAATTTTTTCCATCCACAGGACATCAGCCCATGGCTTTTCTACCCTGTCCCAGTCTACGTATTCATTCCATGGGGCAAAAACTGGGTATCCCAGGGCACAATGGCCCATTCATTCCTGGCCAAGTAGCCTATCAGCTCATTCATTCCCTAGCCTGTGAGACTTAGGTGGTAGAGAGTAGCCAGCTTGTTGGCTTGAGGAGTGGTCAACCTCTCACCCTATGGAGCACCCTCCTTTCTTGGCATCCCTCTGAACTGTGCTGTGTGCTGCTTGCTACATGGACTATGCCTTTGCATAGTTCCTTCAGCTTCTGTGCATGCAGAGCATGGCAGCATGTGCCGTGCAGCCTCATTAATCAAAGGTGCAACTCCCAGTGATTCTACTTATCACCAGGCTGGCAAGTCATAGCCACTTTCCATGCCCCCAGGATGAGCAAGCTATCAATGACCACTCACTCCCATCCTCCCCTGCTACCTCCATCAGGCATCTGAGTTGCTAATCAAGCTCTGGTCATCTGGACTATAGATTTGTCTTTCATTACCATCATAGTTAGCTCACAAGTTCTGTGTTGTATGTGTACAAATTCAGGTGAGTTGTTTACATGATTTGAGCTATAAAAATAAGCTTTCTTCAAGTGACAGTGTGTCTGTAAGTGATGTAAGCTCAGTCTGAAAACTCTCTTTATAAAGAACTGTTTAATCCTAATAATGGGTACTCCCCTCAAAGATACAACTATTGTTTATTCACTATATTATTCACATTTACCTGTATATCTGATGTTGTCTTTACTTTAAAGGAAGATGCTTTTTATGTATACCTGAATATATTGCATACAATACTTTCAGTCTACTTTAGACTTGTTCTCCATATATAATAAGTCTGTAATTACCTTCCATATCATAGATGCCTGTTCTCCCTAGATTGAACAGAAGTGTGACTGCTTTCTTTTTTAGCAGCTTATAGATATTAAGCATTTTTCCAGCATTATTCTTAGTGTGTCATATGCCTTTCTTTATTTGGAAATTCAGTAAAGATTTTTAGAGAATGGCTGAAGCATACATTTTCACTTTGATTAAATTATCGTTCTCCAATAAAATGTTAATGCACAAATGATAAGTGGTAAAAAAAACAAGTCTGGCAGCATATAAAAGTTTTCTGAAGCTCAGACAAAAAAAAGCATGAGCCACCATTTTTTATACTTTCGTTAAACTTGGCATTGATGCTTAGCAAGCACAAAAATAGTAAAGATGAAGAAAAAAAAGTAATGTGTGTGTGTTTGTGTGTGTGTGTGTGTGTGTGTGTGCACTGGTGCCAAGACTGGGAAAAATAACAGTGTAGAATGCTCAGGACATGGAAACATTCCTACAATGTGGCTAGGCCACCCTCAGGTGGAGGAGAAAGTAGTAGTCCTCAAAAACACAAAAACTGTGTGTGTGTGTGTGTGTGTGTGTGTGAGAGAGAGAGAGAGAGAGAGAAAAACAGACAGTGTAAGTGTGAGAGAGAGAGCAACAACAAATAGCACCTTCTTTTGACTGCAACAGGCAGGCCATCAGCAAGCATTGCCTAAACAATAAGAAGTATGAAACTTTAAAACAATAAGAAATATGAAACTTTAAAACAATAAGAATTATGAAACTTTAAAACATTAAGAAGTATGAAACTTTAATGTTTGGTATTATTAACTGACTGTAATCATCACTGATGTTCCAGCAGATCAAACATTCTGCAAGGGACAGAGTGGAACTATGCAACAAAATCAGGGGCAATTAAAAGGCATGGCGAGTTTGCAATGCCTTGCTTCTGTGATTTTTTTCCATTCATACAATCACAATGAGACATCTGTGGGGGGGGTGCAGATGGAGAAATGATAAAATCAGCAAACAAAGGAGAGTATTATTGCTGGAACTGAATTCATCCTCAAGTCTTGGTGAGCACGTTCACAAGATGGACCCTGTTTTTACAAAATCTAACCAAGACACCACTGATATATAGACTGTATTGATATCATACATCATGGACAGAAGCAGGTTAAAAAAAAAGACGGATGGGTGCACAAATCCCAAGATAAAAAGTGTCCAATCCTTGTAGGTGCACTGGTGCCAAGACTGGGAAAAATAACAGTGTAGAATGCTCAGGACATGGAAACATTCCTACAATGTGGCTAGGCCACCCTCAGGTGGAGGAGAAAGTAGTAGTCCTCAAAAACACAAAAACTGATAGATCAAAAAAGAGCTATAAAAATGATAGAGTGGACTTTTGAGGATAAGAAAGAAATTATGTATTGTTGCAGTTATAGAATATATTCAAAAAGACTAAGGAAGAAATAAGAGGAAAGAAAAATACTTGCACAAGAAAATCTGTCATATAAGCTGAAGTTATGGAATGCATGTGAAGTGAAGGATTTAGTGTAGGAAGTCTAATGCAGGTCATGTCACAGCATGATGGAATAATGACTCCCGAAAATAAGGAGAAACAGGTGGAACAAGATGCATCTGAAAAAGAAATATGGACATGGGAAAGAAAAAATGATTTAATGTGGTTCAATATTTATGCAAAGCAGAAAGCAAAACTAATCAATTAAACAAAGCATCACCAAAGATATTTGAAAAGAAATACAGGCAAAGCTGTCCAGTTCTGGAAAATTTACAATATAAAAAGTGAGAAAACAAAGGCAGAAAGCAGGAAAAAAGATTTAGTTTAAGAAATAGAAACTGAAGTTAAGAATTACCTGCAAAATGAAGTATTTAGTGTAGAAAATCCTACTCTGGTAAACTCACAGCATGATAGAACAGTGAGTCCCCAAATTACATAAAAACAGGTTGAACGGGAAGGATCTTATCAATTGCTACATGAAGATACTCTGGAGTCTTCAGTAGGAAACCAATTCAAAGGTTCAGTTGGAGTTGCACAGCAAAGGAAGGAACAGGAAACAGTGGCAACTCTGAAGCTGTCAGTGTTGTGGAGTGAAAACCCATTGAGCTCCCATATAAAAGAGCAACGTATAATGTAGAATGCATCTAAAGAGAATATGTCACAGGAAGATGTTGTAGAATTTTTTCTAGATTGCCCCTAGGAAATGAACAAAGAATGTGCCCTCAGTTTAGAAGAAAATGATCTAGGGGAAAAGTTGCTTGATTTAATAGGGATGGATAAATTAAGATCAATGAAAGAAATATATTACAGAAAGTCAGTACAACCCAAAATGTTAGAAGTCTGATAAAATGAATAAGCATAGTATTCAAGACTGTTGTTGTGTCTTTCGGTTTTTCCTGGTTAGGGGTCGCCACAGCGGAACTCTGGTCCGCTAATGATTGGCAGTAGATTTTAACATGCCGAGTTGCCAGCTCTTACTCACAATCTTCAACGAAGGTACGCCCATTCATGCATGTCTCCACACAGAAGATGCTCTAGCTGAGAATCGAACAGGACAACATCTTACTGTGAGGCGAGAACGCTACCGCAGCACCACCACCGCAGCTAGTAGCATAGTATTCAAGACTATTAACAGAAATTCATGTGACGTAACAGAAGTAAATAGGCTATATTACAGAGCAGCTAAATTAATAACAGATAAAGTCTTACCACAAAAATACAGGGCAATGGGGAAAGAAAGAGAAGAAATCCAGTGCTATCACTGAAGTATCGAATAGAGAAAACTATAAAGCAATTAAGATAAGAAGTGTCACTGTTAGAAGAGTATAGACGAGGGAAAAGATCAACAAAATTACTTAGAAAGATAAACGTGACAAAAGCAATATATTAAAACAGACCAGGATCTGTCATGCACTATTGCAAATAAGAAACTAAAAATATCAGCAATGGCTGAAAACGTAGAAGATATTGCAAATAAATATAAAGGAAAACTACAAAATAAGCAATTCTTTGAAGACCCAAAAAAGTTTTATAGAGAATTGGGAAACAAAGCAAAGGGAATAGAAACACCACAAAAAGGGAAGAAATAGACGCATTTTGGAGAAATATCTCTGAAGATCTTGTGGAACGTAATAAAGATGCTGAATGGATAGAAGAAGTAAAAGAAAGAATATGAAATGGGATGAAATAATGCCAGAGAAATGGAAACAAAGTTAAGAAAAGCTACTAAATGGAAACCCCCATGCCCAGACTCAGTACCTATCTTTTGTCTAAAAGTATTAACATCTTTATACAAAGATTTAGCCATGAGTAAGAACTACTTATATGTGCATCCCAAAAAGACACCAGCCTGGTTAACAACAGGATAAATGAAACTCTTCCTTAAGAGTGAACCTGCAAGCTATCCTAAAAACTATAGAACAATAAGTTGACTTCCAGTAATGTATAAACTATAAACTGGAACTGATGTTGGCAGAGTTTATAGTCATTTAGAAGAAAACTCAATTATGGCAATAGAACAAAAGGGTAATGAAAGAAAGTCATATGGAACAAAAGATTATTTGTTGTTAAAGTCATAATGGATAGATTACAAAAGAAGCATTTGACAGCATCTCACATTCATGGATAAAGGAGTGCTTACAGATTTATAACATACACCCTACATTGATCAATTACATCACAGTGACCATGAAACAATGGCAAACCACTTTGCAGCTAGGCCATGATAAAGGGCAAATAGTTGTCCCACCAATAAAAATTCAAAGGGGATATACCATGGTGGCACTTTCACCGTTGGTCTTTTGTCTTGCTCATAATCCATTAACTTAACAGAATAGGTCATGTTTACAATTTTTTTTTTAATTAAACAAGAAAAATCTTTGTTAAATTATCACTTATGACATATTCAGTCATACATTTATATAAATGAAAAACATATTTACATAATCTTAATTGTAAGCACAATACAACACAAACTATAGTGACATAATTTTAGTTGCAAACACTATCCATCATTTATAATCTACCCAATCATTGGTAAGCAAACATTACATAGCTCATTCAAATCCCACCTCCTTCTAAACTGTATTCCTTCCCTGTATGTATAGTTCCCACAATTCCAAATTTTTCCTATGTAATTTGCTCCTACCCTTTCTAAAGTTCCCAATTCCAGTTTTTTTTATCTCTGTTACTATATTCACTACTTATAGTACAATTGGTTTAGACTTTGATTTCCATTTTCTAGTAATTGCTTTTTTGGCAGCTACCATAATTAGACTCAGCAAGGCCTTACAATGTCTAGGCAATTCCAGTTCTGTATCATAGCTCAGAAAAATCATTTTCCTAGATATACCAATTTGCTCACCCAATATTTCTGATAGAGTAGTCTGCTGGGAATCTTTAAAGTCTGCCAACTCATTACACTCTCAGAAAATATGTTCCCAATTATATATTTCTGCCCCATCACAACCCCAACATTTGCTGTCTACCTGAGGAAAGATTCTCTGGAGTCTACTTGGGGTATACAATACCTATGTAAATATTTCAAGCAAAAATCCTAAATCTTCTAAATTTTATTGCATATTTGGGAGACATACATATATTCCACATTGTTTTTTTGTGAATTGTTTGTCGAATCTGTCTTCCCAATCCTTTCTAATCTCCTCTGATTCTTATAGTTATCATGCAATATTTTATATCATCTAGTAATTATTCCTTTTTTAACAGCAACTTCTGTTCTAGATTCTACTAAAACTCTACTAGCGATGGTCTAGCATTTAGGGCCCCCTATTTCTTTCTTTTTGCCTGTACTCTGAGAGCAATCCTTGACAGGGAAGGCAATCTCAAACATGCAGTCCAAATACATTTTTGGCATCTTCCCATTCTACTACCTTTCCCTGTCTAGTTATTTGTTCCTAATACATTGGTTCTTTTGCCAGTATTCTCCAATAAATTCCAACCCCCTCTTGCCTATTGTCTGCATCCCTAATTGCAGTCATCCCTATTGACAGAATCTCTTTTCTCCATTCCCATGTTGGCTTAGTTCTTAGAATACTTTCTGTTACTTTATGATTATAATATTCTGTATGATTATTGTTATTGTCCTTAAAGATCTACATCCAAAATCCCAGTCTCTCCTTGTTTCTTGAGCTTCCCCATTTCATCAACATCCCTTTCCACTTTGTATTATAGGTTTCTGCTTGTGCTATGTATAGGAACCCTAACTGTGTAACTCTGAAATACCCCTTCAAATCTGGTAATCCCAATCCACCCTGTTCTGTTGGAAGAATCGTCTTATCCCACTTGACTCTTGCCATCTTCCCCTTCCAGATAAAATCCTTCAGCTCTTTATTAATTGCTATTCACAACATATCCTTTGGTTGATAAAAGTATGCCTGACCTGTATATAAGACTAAGGGACTAAAAATATTTTAACTGCTTACATGTTGCTATCCATATCTGTATCCTCATACCAGAGCTTTCAATTTCCCAGTATTTGTATTATGTTTTGTTTAGTCTCTTCCTACATATCCTTAGCTGCCACAATCTGGCTCCCAAAAAACAACAAAGTGTAAAGATTTTTCATTTTCTTTTTGTGGCTGATACAAACTGTGTAGTTCATTAGTTGAGGAACCGAAAGCACAACAGCAAGAGGTTAAAACTTTCTCAGATGATATAAGAATGTAATTTGGCCTTGATAAATGTGCAAAAATTAACATTCAAAGCAGAAAAAGCTGTACCACAAAGAAAATATCAGTATCACAAGGATGCACAGCAAGCCGACAGAGCTCGGAATCAGCGTGGAAACAAAATAAACGAAATAAATCACCATACATCAAACGCTGATCCCTAATGGCACATGTTCCACGATCACAGGTGGTTCTATAAAACTGCTAAAATGATCCAAAGATGAAATCCAACTTCATAAAAAGATTTTTATTTGTAAACTGGTCAACACAAGTAAGCGCTTTCACCCGTAGGCTTCATCAGACTTTTACAAAACACAGACCATTCCTTGTAACTTAAATATCCCTCCTTAGAACATAATTGGTTAGAATCTTAACAATCAAGGTGTGTATTTGTAAAGCACCAGGACAACTAGAATAAAGGTGTGTGAACACAGCAATAATCTACGCATAATACTCTAGGCACATGTAAAAAGATACACAAGAATAATTGTCTAAAATATTTTAGAGTTTTTATGCTCATACAAGTTTTTATTCTTGTGTATCTTTTTACATGTGCCTAGAGTATTATGCGTAGATTTTCACTGTGTTCACACACCTTTATTCTAGTTGTCCTAGTGCTTTAAAAATACACACCTTGATTGTTAAGATTCTAACCAATTATGTTCTAAGGAGGGATATTTAAGTTACAAGGAATGGTCTGTGTTTTGTAAAAGTCTGATGAAGCCTATGGGTGAAAGCGCTTACTTGTGTTGACCAGTTTACAAATAAAAATCTTTTTATGAAGTTGGATTTCATCTTTGGATCATTTTAGCAGTTTTATAGAACCACCTGTGATCGTGGAACATGTGCCATTAGGGATCAGCGTTTGATGTATGGTGATTTACAAAGAAAATATCAGTCTGGGACAGGAATTTGATATAAAGGAACTTGACCATGAGGGAGTGTATAAATATTTGGTAATTGATGAAAGATTGACAATAACACATGAACAAATGTGAACAAAACTCAGTAAGGAATATTTTAGAAGACTAGAATTAATACTGAAAACAGCCCTGACATCTAGGAACAAAGTCCAGGGTATAAACCAATTTGCTCTTCCTGTTCAATGTATAGTTTTGGGGTGATTGGCCCCAAAAGGTATTGGATCAGTTGGACAGAAAAACAAGGAAAATGCTTCATGTTTCTCAAATGATATAGAAAAATCAGTGTATACCAAGATTATACATTCCTCATTCTGAAGGAGTATGGGCCTCCTTAAAGCTGATTACATGTATAGATCTGCAATTGTAAGACTGCATAGATATCTGTTGACATCATCAGATCCAAACATAGTGAAAGTTTTGAAACATGAAGAGAACAAGTCTAAGATGATGTCCTTGCTTAGTTTAGCAGAAGCATACCAGTGACAAGCAGGAATGGAAACCAAATCAGAAGTAGATAAAAATAGGGCAGCAACTGAATGTGCCAAAAAACAAAAACAAGAATATAAGAAGGATCAGATGAGAGGCGAGAGACGTGGAGAAAGCATAAATATAGTTGCAAGTACAGTACAGAAAACTTCTGGAATAACCTCATGTTGGTCAGGATTTGATGCAGGAATGGTTAAGGAGAGGTAAAGTTAAACCAAATGATGAAAGGTTAATACTAGCAGCCCAGGATAGTGGACTATGTACATGTTGGTTTACAATGTCGATTGAGCTTGTGGGAGAAACAGACAAAGGCAGGTTCTGTAAAACAGAACTGGAAACAGTCACAGATCTTGTTGCTGGATGTTATACACTAATGGCAGAGGACCTGTATACTGAAAGGCATAATAATGTGGCAAGACTTTTGCATTGAGGGTTGTGCAAACATTACTATATTGAAGTAGTTGAGAAGCATTGGAAATATGAGGCAGGAAGCATTAGACAGAAAAAGTTTATATCACATGGGATCGCCTATTAAAACAGTTCAAAAAATAGATGCAAGAAAATCAGATACAGTAGTTCATTAATGGAAGACAAAAACAACATTGATCATTGGAATTGCTACAGCCAGTGATTACAATATCTTATGTACACAGAGACACAAAGTCATAAAATACCAGGATATACAGGCAGAAATAAGGGCAATGTGGAAAAAGGAGATTCGTATCACTTCACCTAAAGACCATTTCACTGACACCCATTTCACTGAGACCAAATCACCTAAAGTTCATTTCACCTAAAACTCATTTCACCGACAAGTAGTACTCAAAGGCAAGTCAAAAGTTATATGTCCTTTTCCCCACTGTAGTGCAATCCTGGTATTAGTATATATAGTTGTAGGGGTGTGGGGGGCACAGCCCCCCACATTGGGAGGTGTGGGGGGTGTAGCTCCCCACTTAATTTGGTTTTATGTTGTCTGGTTTTGTTTTACATTATTTGGTAAAAGCCAACTAGGTGGGGAGCTACCCCCCCACACACCTCCCAATGTGGGGGGCTACTCTACCCACACCCCCCAACTATATATACTAACACCAGGATTGCACTACAGTGGGGAAAAGGACATATACCTTTGACTTGCCTTAGAGTACTACTTGTCAGTGAAATGAGTTTTAGGTGAAATGAACTTTAGGTGATTTGGTCTCAGTGAAATGGGTGTCAATCTTTTAATTAATGCTAGAATTTATAAGCACAACAGGAATTTACAGTGTTTTTTTTTTTGCTAGTCGCCACGAAAGCAGACGCCAGCAGCTACTATCCTTTCTCTTTGGTTACCCACTATCCTCATACTGTTTCTATGCATATTCTCCTGTTCTGTACTTTACCCTTCCCTGAATTCATTTCTAGCCTCACTCATAACTGCCTTTGTTAGTGCACCTGCCCTATTTTACTGTCTTCAGACTCTTACATATTAATGTTTTTTTATTTTTTGCCCTGCTTTTAGCTGCTAGTAAGACCTCTCCCCCCCAAAGCCCTTCTTTATTGTAGTTTATTTTAACCATACAGCACTGGGTTTGCTTCAAGTAACTCTACTTGTGTAGCTTGAGGCCAGTGTCCTTTTGTAAGCATACTTCTGTTCATATTTTATTTCTTTTTTATTTATGTCTGGTGACTATACCTTTAGAAACTTTATATCCTTGTCTCTCAAGCTAGTTTTTCACTATCTTTTTCTGATTGTTTCTCTGACTTCATCTTGACCAGGGTGCTAGCCCTGCTCCATTCACTCCCCTACCCTACCCCCATTTCCACCTACCCCCATTACAATTACCTTTATATCTAACTATCCCTCCCCTTCCTGTCCCACTAGCTACTACAATTCCACTTCTTGCCTATTGCCACAACCACCTTATTAATCTGTCAATCTTGTCAACACCACTTCCTGTATACCAATGTCTCTACCTACTCTATCTGACCATATTTTATTCCAACATGTATTATTTTCTAATATCTTCCACACTACTCCTTATTCTCTCTATCTCCACCTCTTACCACTCCAATCTCTCTGACCCACTCCTATGTTCACCAGCTTCTCACTCATGCAACTTATATCCAACTACTTCATCTTTTACTATCTCCCCTAATCTCTTTACTACCTCTACCTCAAGTCTATATAAACTATCCATAATACAGGTTTTTAAACCTTCCCACAAAGCTATGTCAAACTATACAAACTCTATCTAGCATCTACCACACACTCTCCTCACTAAAAACCTACTTTGTTCTGGAGATATCCATCCCAACCCCGGCCCCTCTTCTTCACTCCCCACCCTCACTCTCCCCAAAACTACCTCTACACTGCCCCCATCTTACTCCTCTAACAGTCACCAACCTCAGTCATAACAATCATCTCCATCCATATACTTAACTATTTACTCATTGAATATTCAGAGTCTAGCAAATAAAGTTACTGAGCTTCACTCATGGATAGCTCTCAGTACCCCTCACATCTTCTCCGTATCTGAAACCTGGCTCAAGCTACAAACCTCAAATAATGAAATACTCCCACCAGGTTATAATATCTTCCGATCTGATAGACCTGTAAAAAAAGGGGGTGATGTGGCCATCCTCTACTCAAACAACCTTAACCTCTCACTTACCCTTCCCCAATTCCTGACTTCCTCCCAACTGAAATCATCAAACTTAACTGCCATCTGAATCCCCACAAAAACTTGCAATTGCCTCTATCTACCTTCCTCCTGGTAACAATCTGCCCATTCTTGAAAACATCCTATCCTGATTCTCCCACAACATACCATATGAGACACTTATCTTTGGTGATGTCAACATTGATTGGTCCAAACTCACAACTGACTCCCCCCAACTCAGTATCCATCTACACGGCTTCCACCAACTTATAACATCTCCCACTGCTTCCATAAAAATTCCACCTCCAGCTCCATCCTAGACCGGATCCTTAACAATTCCCCCCACCAATACCACAATCCCACCACCTTACCTGATTCCCTTAGAGATCATCTCCCTACCACCGTCTTAAGACACTACTCCCATATTCCTAGACCCCACCTTAGCAAAGACTGTCGAAAACTATTGACTTTCAATTCATCCCAATTTAACTCCATTCTCCACAACATAGATTGGTCCATCCTAAAACACCTCCCCCTAAATGATGCTGCAAGCACTTTCAATAGCATCTTCAAGAATACTCTAAACTCCTTAGCTCCCTCTAGGAGGATCAGAGTAAAATCAAATCATGCTCCCTGGCAATCCAAGGGGAGTATGTCCCTTATGAAACAAAGAGATAGTGCTTGGAAAACCTGGAATAAAACTAAACAACCACCTCTTCTTCAAAAATACAGGCAACTGAGGAAGCTTGCAAATAACATACAACTAATGATAAAAAGTTATACTACAGCTCTGCTCAGCTTAACAACAAATTCAATCCTCAAAAATTTTGGTCAACTCTCAACAACATCCTCTATTCTGGAAAGCCCTCTAATCCCTCCCCATGCCCTAACTCTTCCTCTCAGGAAACAGCTACCCTCCTGAACAAACACTTTATCTCTTCCATCCAAAATCTGGTAATATCTAAGCCAAACTCTACTTCGACACCCACCCCTCCAAGTCCCAGTATCCCAGTAACACAACTTTGTTTTCATTTGAGCCAGTTCCCATTACTTACATCAAATCTCTCCTACTCAAGCTACAACCTTGCTCTCCTTCCACTGACAATCTGTCTCCTACATTCCTCAAACTTGCTGCTGACTCAATTGCCTATCCTATATCTATACTAATTAATCAATCTATTCTGGAATCAACTGTCCCCACCCTTTGGAAATTTTTCTTTACTATCCCTCTTCATAAAGCTGGAAACTCCACTGACCCCTCAAACTACCGACCAATTGCTATTCTGTTCCCCCTCTCCAAGATATTAGAAAAATGCATTCACTCATAGCTTCTCAATCACCTTCTCGCATACCACTTACTTACCCCTACCCAACATGGATTTCGTCCTCACCACAGCACCACCACTGCCCTCCTCTCCTTCACTCATATCATTGCAGAGGGCCTAGACAACAATAAACTCATTTCCTGTCTCTTCCTAGATTTATCCAAAGCCTTTGATACTGTCTCTCATCCTCTACTACTATCCAAACTTGCAAATCCCCACCTATCCCCCTCGGCACTTACCTGGTTTAATAGTTACCTATCTGGCAGGGTAGAATCTGTCAAATGGCTCTCATCCTCCTCACCTTTCTTCCCATCTCCACTGGTGTTCCCCAAAGCTCCATCTTGGGACCCCTTTTGTTTAACATCTTCACCAATGATCTTTGCACCACATGCAAAAAATCCTCCCTTATTCAGTATGTCGATGACTCTACACTTATATCCATCTCAAATAACATTCCTGAACTACACTCCCTGACCCAAAAAGCCCTACTATCCACTAAACAATGGCTCACTCACAACCTACTGATCCTAAATCCCAAAAAGACCAAACTCCTACTTGTCCTTCCCCGTTCTCTTTCTCATCGCAAAACCTCCTTTTTTATTACATCTTCTAACACTACAACTATCCAAACTGACACCCACACAAAACTCCTAGGAGTCATTATCAATGGCGAACTAAAGTTCAACCTACACATACTCCAATGTATAAAAAAAAACAAACCAGAAACTAGGTCTGCTATATCGGAACAAAAAATTCCTACCCCCTGAATCTAGACTTATCCTGGGCCAGGCACTCCTCCTCCCCTCCCTCTTATATGCCTCCCCAGTTCTTACCAATATCCAGGCCTCCACTCTAAACAAACTCCAACAGACTTACCATAAAATAGCAAGATTCATTACTAGCTCCCCATACAACTCACACCACTGCATTTCTTTAAACTCTCTTCAATGGCTTGAACTTCCCCAATTTCTGCTATCATCAATTTCATATACTATACTCTATTCTTTATAAACCCTCCTTCTGTCCATCTCTATCTTCCTTAGTCTCCTTCTACATCCCATACCGGACCCTCCATACTTCTTACCAACAATTACTTGATGTCTACCACCCAAAAAGGTCAGTAGGCAAACTACTCTACAAACACTCCCTTGCCCATGCTTGGAACAAACTTCCCCTTGACTTACGTTCAATCTCCCACACCTCACACTTTAAAAAATGAACTAAAAACTTATTTTCTCAATTCCAGGACCTGCCTTTGTCATGACCCCACCTAGTCTTCCTTCCCTTTATGTACCCTCAAAAGGTCCATACTTAGTACTTCATTACACCTCTCTCTCCAATGTGTCTACTATGCATTTGCATAATTTTATACAAACAAAAAAATTTATTGTTGCCCTATTGAACTATATCAATGTAAAATTAAGGTACTATGCTTCTTTTTAATGCAACTTTAACTTTATGCATGTAGCCCAACATATGTGAATCTTTTTGCTATAACTGCTATTATATCAATATTGTTTAAAATTGTACTTGTTTAAAAATGTACTACTGGAGCTGTTCTCCTCGGGTCTCCACTGAAAATGGGCCACAAGCCTAGTTGGACAAACCCGGTTAACAAATGTCAATAAATAAATATAATAAATAAATGAAATGGTCTTTAGGTGAAGTGATATGAATCTGGAAAAAGGAAACCCAGACAGTTCCAATAGCAGTAGGAACAATGGGGCTCATAAAAAAGAATTTACAGTCTTATTTAGATATATTACTGATACATGTAACTCCATATGAATTGAAGAAGGAGTCAGTTTTGGGCACGCTGCAGGTGCTCCGAAGTGCACTTTTGGCTAACATCAAAGATTGAAACAATACTAATTTCACAAACTTTAATCATACTTTGGCTTAGGAATGGAGTCCATTCCCGTCATGGTATTAGACACCCAAAATACTTGGAGAAATTAAACTTACAGAGCAGAACTATGTGACAAAAATCAGAGGCAATTAAATAGCAAGGGGGGTTGCAATGCCTTGCATTCTATGATTTTTTCCATTCATTCTGTATTCCCTCAGCAAAGTCGTTATAACTACTGAATGTATCTCTGTGTGTGTGTGTGTGTGTGTGTGTGTGTGTGTGTGTGTGTGTGTGTGTGTGTGTGTGTGTGTGTGTGTGTGTAGACATTAAATACTTTCATGACTTCTATTTTGGATGTACTTCCTCTAAAAATATACTACTATAAATACAGATATATAATGGGAATTTTGCTAGGCTTAAAATGAACCACAAGGTCAGTTAGACTAGTACTAACTTATGAAGCTATGAACAACAGTTATATATGCTAGAGCAAGGGTTTAAAACACTAGGTGGAAGAACTATTGTCCATCAAAATACAAAAAAAAACTGTATAAGTTCAAATAGTTTTTATTTTAGATTAATGCATCATCATCTGAAAATTACTTGGAAAATTACTTAAAATACTTATTACTTACTTTACTTTACTTAATTAAAATTACTTGGAAAGATCTGCCAATTATTTTTCATAATGCAAAGACTGAATTTGTCAAATTGGGCATTCTTTTCCAACTTTTCACAGCTTCACTTTCCATGATTGCCTTTATCCTTTGATTTGCACCTTAAAAGTGCAAATTTGGCTAAAAGGCCCATGGAAATGATATTGGTTTTCTTTTTTATACTTTTTATTTTTTTCTTTCATTTTTAGTTTAGTATTTTTCCTCTTTTTTGGCTGGGGTGTATTATAGAAGTTCAAATACGAGGTGCAACTGGTAGTTGTCCTAATGCTGATACAATGTAGAATTCAATAATAACATTAAAAATGTCCTTATTTTTCTCTCTTTGTTTCTTTTCCATTATTGATTCCCAGTTAGGGTACTTACAAATAAATTATATACAGAACATTATTTTTTTCACATTTGGGAGGCTAGTCTTTAAATATCAATCGACTGCATATGATACATAAAAAAAATCAAATTTATTCATTACCAAACTGAACAAATGTTTTGCTTTCAGAAAATACTATTGTCAGATAAATAAATTAAAATTATCATGTAAAAAAATCCAGGTATAAAATCAACTGGTTGAGATACAAGATGGAAACATTTGTTATATTGACATTTTCAGGCCTTATTTTCAGACTCCCTGCCCCGTGTCATCGAATGAGATCTGAAAATGAATAGATATATATACTTACTTGTGTTCTGAATCTTGCCTTTGTCATTAAGTATTTATTCATATCTTTTAGTTCTGTGGGTATGTATATAATCACATTACTTGCTAATTGCTCATTATCTTTATATGTGTTCTGATTTTCAAAGGTAAAACATAAAACATATATTTACATGATTTATCTTATTGAACTGCAAATACTGATTTAGAAAATAAATTTATGTCTAATGTACATGTGCTAAATTTGGACAGAAGAAAGATATTTTATTTTGTAAGAAGAAAAGATTTTCAATTGTTTCTAAAGCTTTGTTTAATCAGAATCAAACTGCCAGTTTTGGCAGAATAAAGCAGATCAAGTATTCAGTTGCTGAAATGAATTCTAAACAACGGATAAAGCATTGTGTTAACAGAAAGAATCATTGTTCTATGCAGTTTCTTTGTCCAAATTAAGAGAGTAAACGAAATCCATACTCTTAGGCTTCACTTTATGGATCCAGAGATGTCTCTAAAGTGTTGGCATTGCAGTTTCATCTCTATCTTTAACTGCATATTGTCACTGGACTCAATCTTGGATCCAGAACTGGAAAGAATAAACATTTTTTTCTGTTGAAACATTCTGAAAATAATAAAATTTCATCCAAATATGATATATTGCTATTTCATAATGCTGATATATTCTGGTTGAGCAGTGAGATACAAATTATTTTATTGCTGTAATGGAACTACTTTTTGATTACAACCCAGAGCACCAAGACTTCTAGCCTAGCATATCAGGCAACAGAAAGTAGAAAGGATTGTCGCCAAACTTAGGGAGCCTACAACAAGAAAAATCAACAGAGATACTATAGAGGTATTAGCGATACACTTTATGAAAATTTGTATAAAGCAGAGGAATGTGGAAACCAAGAAAAGACACAATTGGAAATACTTGTGGAAAACGTAATTATGCCAAAGATAGAAGAAGATGATAGTTAACAACTAATAGTTAAGATAGGAGGAAAAGAGATAAAAATGGTGAGCTATGGTCAGAGAAGACTCCAGGAAGAGATGATATTCTTATCAAGGTTTAAAAGTTAGGATGGAAGAAATTGATAAAGACCCGGAAGATGTTGTTTAATAATATTTTAAAATAAGGTGAAGCACCAGCTTCTTGAAAGAAAGCTGTGGTGGCTATGTTACCCAAAGAGGGTAAAGATTTATCAGACCCATCTTCATATACATCCATTAATAGCTATGGGAATGGCAAAGGTGTTGCCAAAATTAATAGATATGGATTGCTGTGGTTTTGTGCAGTGGAGGCAAACATTTGACAATATTAATAGAATAATGATGATCCAGAATGAAGCAGAATGTAAGAAAATACTGCTGTTGTTGGTGGGTCTTGATGCAGAGAAGGCATTCAGTAGAGTAATCTGCATTTTATGAGTAGGGCAATGGAAGCATTTGCATTCCTTTATACAAAATAGGATTGATTAGAAGGATATATGAAGGATCAGAGGCAAGAATTAAGGTGGGAAATTTCCTCACTGATGTGTTTGAACAGAGGAACCAGGCAGGGGTGTCCACTTTCCCCTTCATTATTTGATTTATATTAGGAGGCATTGGCAAAGAAAATCAGGGTCTCAGAAATTCAAGGATCTAACTGGTATGGTAATCAAGAAAAGTTGGCTTTTTTGTGGCTGATATTATTTGGTATGTGATAAATCCAAAAAAAAAGGATATTTCTGAGTTGTGGAACATTTCAAGACAGTTCCAAGTCTTTTCTGGATATAAAATGAACAAAGCTAAAACTATCATGGTAAAGTATGTACCAGCACACAAATTGTTTCAGCATTACCAATATTTATGGACATGATAAAATGAAGTAGTTAGACATATGTATTAAAAATAATTCTGGTTATGGCAGCTAAGGATGTGTGGGAAGAGACTAAATAAAATATAATACAAAAGCTGAGAAATTGAAACTCTTGTTTATGGATATGGACAGTAAGATACAGGTGTGAAAAATGTTTTACTTCATTTAGTTTTATATATATGGGTCAGGCAAGTTTTTACCAACCAGAGGAGAAGCTGTGGACAATAATTAATAAAGAGTTAAAGGAATTTATTTGGGTGGGGAAGAGATCCTCCCCATAGAAAAAGTAGGTTTAAGATTGCCTAATTTGCATGGATATTTTAGCACTGCACAGTTAAAGCTCATATATATAACACAAGCAGAAGGTTATAAATCAAAGTGGGAAGGGGTGTCACTCTGCCAGCCCAGCTATCTGGATCTTTGCAAATATTTTTATGTCATTTATCAATATTGATATGATTTATACATAACTGTATGTTATATACTGAGCTTCAAGAATCTAACCACAGCATACCCTGCTGGAACAAAGAAGATTAACTTGCAAAACTTAAGAATAGTTTAAGTTAAGTTACTTAATAGCTGGGCCATAAACAAGAGATGTTATCTCTCAGTTTCAATGCAGAAGCAGACACAATGTCTAGAGCTATAAGTTTTTCTATTGTCTTGATAGAAAAGTAATTACTAGGTTTAAAATGTAAAGTGTTTTATTGTTTTACGACTTCCAAGATCTGGAAAACATCTCAGAGATATGTATTTTTAACACAGAGATGTGAAATTCTGTTAAGTCTCTGTTTAGCCTGGGAACTGAAGTCATGTGACAAAGAGTGATGTCATCCAAGTTGGCCCAGCAGTAATGTCTGATATTAATTTAGAAACTCTCTCAGAGATAGTCTGTGCATTTTGTATTTTGTCTTGGACCTAGCAAGAACATCTACTCATCATCATCATCTGCACTTGTAAGAGTAAGTAAGATTTAAGGCATAGTATCTCTTTTACATATAGATAGGAATGTAGTAAAGATTAGTTTAGATGTTTTCTGTATTTATTTGAGACTGCCCTTGCAATGTTGTTTCTGTTCTGTGTTGAGTTACTGAGTACTGTCTTGTTCTTTTATTATTTATTATTAAATATATTTAAACCTACCTTTGTGGCTGATATTTGTGAGACATTTTAAGCTCTGAGAGTACTTGCATATGTATTTGATGACACTGTATAGGCCACTCCAATAGCCTTGCTTAGTCAGACTACCATTTGGATTAATAGTAGCATTATACAGTAGGATTGGACACCCTTTGTAAGCTACTATGTAGCTGATAAGTGAGAGTTGGCTGGAGGCAACTGGAACTACCTTATAGTCTGGGCAAAAGGGGGCATAGCTAATAAACCTGTGCCAGCCTCAGGTCTGTGTTTGTGTGCTTGTATATAAATCAAATCTGTGTGTGTATGTGTGTGTGTGTGTGTGTGTGTGTGTGTGTGTGTGTGTGTGTGTGTGTGTGTGTGTCTGTGTGTGTGAGAGCTACTTGGTCAGGGACACAAAGCACTGGCTGGACAGAGAGGATGCTGGAGGTTTTGGCTTGCCACTTGGCTGAGATCTCAACTCAATAGCTGTGCCAGTGTGGAGTCTTACTGGGGATCTGGAGAAGAGGCAGAAACCAGCCCCAGACTGACTGTGATATCTGTGTGCTCTTAAGGGACATTGCATTTTACTGTGTGTGTACTTGTCATCCTCCCAGTGTGCACATTCCCTAGCTGTTGCCAGCAGTGAGGATTGAGGCTCCTTGATTACTGGGCCAGTGTAGGGGTGTCACAACGGGTTCTAGAAATAAGGAGAGAGTAGGATTTTGGATGAAGATTCTTAAAAAAAAGGCAAGAGGGGGCTGGAATTTACTTGAGAAAAATGGCAAAGGAACCAAGATATTGGGAGCAAATTACTACAGAGGGAAAAGTTATAGAGTGGGACAAGGCTAAGCAGAAGTTAGCACTGGATGTTAGAGATTGCCTTCCCTACTGGGGATTGATATCAGGGGAACACCATATGATCTAAATTTTGAAAGTTCAAATGTTTTAACGTAGATCTTCGTACAGCGCGGAATGGGAAGATTTCCCTTTTCTGCACTGTACTGCAATCTCAGAGTTGGTATATTTAAAGAGCAGGGGGTATGGAGAATGCAGGGGGGCTTGTCCCCCTGCTTAAAATGTTCAGGTAGGTTATTTGTGTAGTTTATTTTTTTTTTATTAGATATTCAAACTATTAAAAGTTTGATCATGTGGTGTCGACCATATGACAGTCGAACTTTTGAAAGTTCGTTTAGCTAATATAGACCCGATATAATTTGAACAAAGTTTAACTTTTATGTTACTTATTAGTGTTGATTTTGACTAGTAATGTTTTTATGTTTGATAACAAGTGTTTTATTCAAAAAGTAGGAGTAGCTATGGGCACCATGTGTGCAAATAGCTATGCGAATATGGTGCTTGCCCAATGGGAATATATGTATGTTTTTAATGAACGCAATTCTTTTAGAGAAAAAGTTTTGTACTACAATTGGTTTGTGGATGATGTGTTTCTTCTAGGGGGGAGGCACACCTCAAGGAGCTGAAGTCCTTTGTTATCTACCTAGAGAGCAGTACAGATATTCTGAGGTTCACATATAGTGAATCGTATACCAACACTGACTATTTAGATGTCAGTATCCAGAGAAAAGAAGGTGGTTTAGTCACCAGACTGTATAATAAACCCTGTAAGGTAAATAATAAACTACATTCCAATTGCTTGCACTCCAAGAAAATGTAAATGTTATGAAAGGACAATTTTACAGGTGAGCGAGATTATATAATAGAGATTGTGACATGTACGTCCATTTTGATACTCTGTCAGAGGAGTATAAACAAAGAGGTTATACACAATTTGAAATTGGAACCATACAAAATGATGTTATTGCACGTAGATGTGATAGAGCTAGACCATATTTTAATATGGAGAATGTTGATACAAGTGAGTATGTAAAGTGGAATGATAGTCTTAGGATGTCTGTTACATATTCGACAGATGTAGATTCTGTATGTAGCATTATAAAGAGGCATCGGAAGATTTTTACTTCAGACTCCACGTTTAGGGAGATTTTAGATGAACATCCATGTTTTACATACAAGAACAATGTCTTCCTGAGGAAACGCCTGTGTTATAAACCTCTATCATGGAATAACTTCAGTCATGAAGCTAATACAACTCAACAAGGGCCTCATGCTTGTGGAGAATGCAATGTTTGTAGCTATATTAGGACTGATAATGCTTTTATGCATACTTTGAGTGGATGTCTGTACACATTTAATGTTTTTGCTGACTGTAACAGTAACAATTAGGTGTATTTGGCTGTGTGTGATATATGTGATTCCTATTATGTTGGTATGACCACCAGACAACTTAGGAATCGTATCAGGAAACACGTTTATGCTATCAATAGAAAGGATGATAGGAATGCTCTTGCCAAGCATGTATTAAAAGAAGGGAGTGATCATATGTTTAAATTTTTGGTTCTGGAACGTGACGAAATGTCAGGTAGAGATGATGATGTGAAAACCTATATTGAATGTTTAGAAATAAAATGTAAATATAATCTAGCTGCTAACAGAGGGAAGGGTTTGAACTGTAGTGTTCCCTTAAAGCCTGCTTTGAGAGCTAGGTCTTTAAGATAATTGGATCTTGTTAACAGCTTGAATGTTCCTCTATAAAATGGTTATGAATTATGTACATAGTAGATCTGAAGGAGCAACATCCTTTGCGAAAGCGCACATCCTACTAGATGTCCTTCAAGGTTGCATCTGCAGTCCTAACAAATGGGTTGTCCTGCCTCAGGCAGCCCTTCGGTCGGCCGGATTCCAAAGTCTAGGTCTGGCCTCGGCTGATGTTGCACTTCACCCGACGTCATAGCTGCTGTTAATTGGGTATAAAGGCATCAGCCGACGCCATTTTCCTCAGTCTTTCTTGCCGCGTGGCGCCCGAAGCAGAAGCTGTTCGCAAGTGCCGGTCGGTCAGAACCAGAGATTGCTACTACCGAAGACTTCTAAAAAGCTAAGTACCCCATTGGGGACTCTTTCTTGCCTCAGCCGATGTCAGAAAAAGTGAATAACTGTTTAACCTGTGGGAAACAAATACCTCATAAAGATTTCCACTCTTACTGCCTACCTTGTTTAGGCCCAGACCACGACGTAGCAGCTTGTCTAGCCTGTGCTTCCTTCAACCGACGGACACTTAGACGTCGGTCGGAGTTTGCAGAGGAGTTTTTCGGCTCTGCTTTTGCTTACAACATGCCGTCGGAGACTCCGACTTCACAATTAGCTAAAATGCGTAAGGAAAAGGACCAACACTGAAACCGAGTCCTCGGTTCTTCCTTCGGCCGAAAGCATACCTCCTACAGCCGAGGCCTCATCCAGCATGGCCGCATCTGCTACTGAAATTCCACCTGCTCTTACAGGTTCTCAGGATTTATCAGATACTATCCCTTTAGATATATCTACTCCTGCACGTGGAGCTGCTAGACCCCCTGCATCCATGTCAATTAAGGCTTTTTCCAGGGCTAAAGCAGCTAAATCCTCAAAGACCGTGCCTGCTAAAACCCCCTCTCACAGGCCTAGCTCTAGTACTCAAATGCTTAGTCTAGCAGAGGATCTCATTTCTTTGATCAGGGGATCCCAGTCTCACCCTGACAGGACCTCTCAACCCCCTCCAGAGAAGAGGCCTAGAGCAGAGCCCCCTGAGCCAATTTCTACAGATTACTCCTCTGATGATTCAGAAAATACTAATCCTCCAGAAGGCCCTTACTCTCCATATGAGGACTCTGATGCAGAAGACTCCATCCCTTCTGCCTCTCCTCCTGAGGAATTTTCTTTTGGGGAAACCTTGCATGCTATGAGAGAACAATTTCAATGGCAGGGCCAGGATTTTTCAGACTCTAGGAAAAGGCTTAGGACCTTTTTACATTTGCCACAGCATAGGCCTTTAGCCATTCCTCCAGTACTTACAGTTGTGGATGATGCATTTAATGATGCTTGTACTGCCCCTGACTCTCTTCCTCCGGCCCCTGCTAAGCCAGACAGATACTACAGGGTTCTGGACACACATTATCACTTAGTTTCAGGATCTGCAATAGGAGCCTTATACATTTCACAGGGCCCCAAAGCTGTAGCAGCTGCCTCTGCCAAAAACCCCCTCCCCTCTGAAAGAGAATCTAGGGCATTAGAGAGATGGGGTAAAAAAGTTTATACTTCTGCTACTCTTTCGGCTAGGGCCTTAAACTGTCAATTCCACATGATTCAGTATCAGGAATTTCTGTTAGATCAGCTAACTAAAAAACTGTCCTCGCCTGAACCTTTAGACCGTAAGTCCCTTCAGGATTTAGTACATAACACTCAGCAGGTCAGTAATCATTCCTTAAAATGCGGCTATGATGCACTGGAGGCTTCCTTTAGATCAGCTATGACTGGTACAGTGATCAGAAGGCATGCATGGTTAAAAGAGCAATCCTTACCAGACCATGTAAAGTCAAAGCTTCTAGATGCGCCCATGGAAAAACACAGTTTGTTTGGCTCCCCTGCACAGCAAGTGTTGAAGAAGGTGGAAGAAAAAGCGAAATCTGTCCAGACAGTCAAGGATTTCTTACAGGTCCAGCCTCCGAGGTTTAGTAGGAACTGGCCTTCCAAGAATTGGTCCTTTCCAGACACCACCAGAGCACAGAGAGGCAGAAATAGGCACCCAAGAGGCAGAGGTCAATCCAGAGGTGCCTACAGGGGACGTCAGTGGCAGCCTAACAACCAGAGAAGTACTGCCACAGACCCAGCTACTACCACTTCCACAGGACAGTCAAAGTGACTTGGCTCTGAAACCGCCCACCAGGGAACAACTACAAGCACCCTTAGGCGGAAAACTAGCCTTATTTTCAGTAAACTGGCATTACATTACAGGAGACAAATGGATTTTACAGACAATAGACAAAGGCTACAGGTTTCACTTCCATACTCTACCAAGGAAGAGAGGAATGCCAAACCTACCTCCAAACCAAAAGACAAACGCTCTAGAGCAAATAGACCACTTACTAAGGATGAGAGCTATAGAAAAGGTACCGGCTATGGAACAAGGACAAGGATTTTATTCCAGACTTTTCCTGGTACCAAGAAAGGAAAACCAATGGAGACCTATCCTCGACCTGTCCGCTCTGAACACATATCTCATTGTTCCAAAATTCAAGATGCTGACCCTACAGCAACTTCTTCCCATGCTGAGCAAGGAGTCTTGGCTGGTGACTCTAGATCTCAAGGAGGCATACCTGCACGTCCCCATATGACCAAATTGCAGGAGATACCTCAGATTTCTTGCAGGATCAGAGCATTATCAATTCTCAGCATTGCCTTTTGGTTTATCTACTGCGCCCAGAGTATTCACGAAATGCCTGGCATCAGTAATTGCTCATTGCAGGCTCCAGGGAATTCAAATTTATCCATACCTGGACGACTGCCTGTTACAAGCGGACAACAAAAACAAATTAACAAAAGATTTGAGGAAGGTTATTCACCTATTGCAAGCCCTGGGATACACAGTCAACACAAAAAAGTCAAGGCTGATACCATCCCAAAGGATAACTTTCTTGGGTGCAGAACTGGACACATCAAACCAAATGGCATTCCTCACAGCAGAAAAGCAGAAGCAACTACCACTCTACTTCATGGCATTAACAACGCAGAACCAGCTTACAGCAAGGAAAATCCTGCAAGCCCTGGGTTACATGGCATCCTGCATAATATTGATTCCACATGCCAGACTACATATGAGGAAGTTGCAATGGTACCTAAGGAATTTATGGTCTCAGCACAAGCACAGCCTAGAAACACAAATTCCAATTATTCCATGCCTGAAGCAAGAATTCCAGTGGTGGGCCCAGGCCTGTCAATTGAACAAAGGACTGCCCTTCCACAGGCCTCACCCAAGCCAGACTATCACCACGGACGCCTCAGACCTCGGTTGGGGGGCACACATGGTGGACAAGTGCATACAAGGCTTATGGACTCAAGACCAGCTGAACCTACACATAAATCAGAAAGAGATGCTGGCAGTAAAGCAGGCAATTCTGACATTCAGACCGTTTCTTCAACAGGGTCATTTGCTGATAAGGACGGACAACACCACAGTTATGTGGTATATCAACAAACAGGGAGGCACACATTCATATCCTCTATGCCGGATGGCAATGGACCTCTGGAATGTGGCCCTGAACCTCAACATTCAGCTCCAGGCCATATTTGTGCCAGGAAAAGAAAATATACTAGCAGACATCTTAAGCAGAACTACCACGGATGCCCACGAATGGATGCTGCATCCAGACATCTTCAAATCCATCACAAGGAAATGGGGACTACCAGAAATAGACCTGTTCGCATCCCCACACAACCACCAATTGAAAAAATTCTGCACAAGGACATACCACCCACTTGCTTGGAAGGTGGACTCCCTGTCCTTCAGTTGGGAAAACCTGACAGCATATGCATTCCCACCTCTTCCTTTGATGCACAAAGTGCTAGTGAAGATCAAAGAAGATCACCCAAGGATCATCCTGATAGCTCCAGACTGGCCGAGGCAACATTGGTACCCGCTACTGAGGAGTATGTCTCGGGAACACACATGGCCTCTGCCCCTAGTTCCTCTACTGCTAACACAGAACAACTTCAAAATCCTGCATCCAAACTTGAAAACACTGCAGCTAGCTGCTTGGAACATTACATAAGACAAAATAACCCAGATTTATCTCAAAGGGTTAAAGACATTATCTTGGAGGCTCGGAGACCCTCAACAAGGAAAACTTATTCAGCAAAATGGAAAAGATATCTCATTTGGAGTGCTACAAAAGGAGTAGATGCATCATTGCCAAACATAGCTAACATCCTGGAATATTTAACAGAGCTTTTCCACAATGGCCTGTCTTATTCCTCCATTAAGATTCATGCATCAGCAATTTCAGCAGAATACAACATGGATCCTCCAGTCTTTTCTCAACCTCTACTCAGGCAGTTTCTGAGAGGAATTAAAAATGTAAAGCCACCAAGGAAACCACCATTTCCTACATGGGACTTGAACTTTGTGTTAGAAAAGTTGACACTTCCCCCTTTTGAACCAGCAGCAACAGCAGAATTACAGTACTTATCTTGGAAAACTGCTTTCCTGCTTGCAATCACTTCAGCAAGAAGGGTTTCTGAATTACAGGCATTAATGGCAGTACAGCCCTTCCTTATCTTCCATCAGGATAGAGTGTCCATGAGAACTAATCCTACTTTTATGCCAAAGGTGGTCTCCAGGGTATCATTAAACCAAGCAATCCACCTACCAACATTCTTCCCCAATCCACAGAACAGGGGGGAAAGACTACTACATACCTTGGATGTGCACAGGCAATTGCGCTACTACCTGGACAGAACCAAAAACAATAGAAAAACTGACCAGCTTCTGGTAGCATATGCAACAGGAATGGAAGGAAAAGCAATTTCAAAACAGACAATCTCAAAATGGATAGGAAATTGCATTAGATTTTGTTACTCTTTTCATGGAAAGGCAACTCCAGAAAACATCAGACCTCACTCTACAAGGGCTACAGCCACTACTACAGCTTTCTTACGAGGAGTGGCTACCAAAGACATTTTAGAGGCTGCTACTTGGAGCTCCGTGCATACATTTGCCAAGCATTATAATCTACCTTTATACTCCAGATCCCGAGCAGGTTTTGCCACTGCTGTTTTGCAAGGGATCTTAACTACACCATAAGCTCTTAGTGCCTCCCCCAGTTTGGCTATGGTATTCTACCCATTTGTTAGGACTGCAGATGCATCCTTGAAGGACATAGTACAGTTTTGTACCTACCATAAATGTAGATGTCCGAGAGGTATGCATCTGCAGTCAGGATTACCCACCCTCCTTCCCCTCTGTGGTACTCCTAGGGTATTTGCCCATCTTGTAGCTAGCTGGGGGAATCTATTATGGTGTATTTGTTTGTATATATGTATATACATGTTTATTGTTATTTGCTCTATACTGTTTGGAATCATTTGCATTTATCCAAATTTAGCCTTCCTAGAGGGCACCTGGCATCTGGGGCAAGAAACACTGAGGAAAATGGCGTTGGCTGATGCCTTTATACCCAATTAACAGCAGCTATGACGTCGGGTGAAGTGCGACATCAGCCGAGGCCAGACCCAGACTTTGGAATCCAGCCGACCGAAGGGCTGCCTGAGGCAGGACAACCCATTTGTTAGGACTGCAGATGCATACCTCTCGGACATCTACATTTATGGTAGGTACAAAACTGTACTTTTTTATTAGACTTTACTGTGTTTTATTGTTTTATTAAAGTGTGTTTCTGCTTTCTTAATCAGTTTTTAGTTAACCAGTGTGCTTAAGACCGTTTTCATCTTTATTTTAAAAACATTGTTAAAACTGTAAAACAGATTTTTTCAGCAGAAGATATGGCAGCAACTTTGCTATTCTACATACTCCTGCAGTGATTAGAATTAATGGTTTCTATGATAGTTAAGTAACATTCTGCCTTCCATTCCTTCTAAAATTCTGAGTTCACTTTTTAACTTCTGTTTTTTTGGGTTTTTTTTTTTTTTGTTTTGTTTTTTTTTTTTGAGGAAGGCAACAGCCTCAGGGGAAAACACAGTTTTCATACTTTTTCTGTTTAGTCGTTCAAGGTATTCTCATAATCCATGTTGGATATTGTTTAAGTGAAATATTTTCTAGTTCCTTTTTCCTCTATCACATTCCATAGTTAGGTGATAAAAGCTTTTTTTTTACCATTTTGACACAATCACTGAATGAACTCACCCTAGTAAACTATTGGCGCATTAAAAATAGGCTCATGCTAAATGACAAAAAAGTTTAGCATCATCACTTTGGGTAGACAACCCCTGCTCTCATCACATTGTCTAGGAAAAACATCTCTAAAAATGAAAATTAGTTATGAAAGGTACTTGGGTTGGTAGCCCCCTCTCCTTTGGTCATCATGTAACTACAGCTTTCAGGAAACCCTATTATTTAGTTATACTGACTGCCAAAGGCATATGATAAAGGTCTAAAGAAGTAATCACTCTCTTATACTCAACATTGATCAGGTCAATTATCGAGGGCAATGCTGCCTTTGGCATGAAGCTCACAAAATATATCCTGCAATTATAAAGATGCCAATTATTCCTAACAAAATAGAACAGAGGCCTAAAGTCCCACAACTATCAAGAAAGGCTAGGAGCTCTATATCTGTCTTCAATGTATTGCAGATGTTTAAGAGGAAATCTCTCACTAACCCAATTGCCCTGGTCCTCCTGTTTCTTCATAAGTCACCACCAATACTAGAACCAGGGACCTAAATCTTCACCAAAAGAAAAGAAAATATAACTGACAGCCAAAAGCAGATTTTGGTATTAGATCCCCATATATCTTATGGAAAAATTGCATAGTGCTACCAATTATTTAACAATAGTTTTATTATTATTAAGCAGCATGGTTTCTAAATACAATGGCTACCTCTGCTCATTATTTAGAAGTAATCTCTAGTAACAGTAACTTTAACCACTCAAATAATGTATTACATACTGTAATTATGACTAGTCACAAGATGTTCTGGTATCATAAATGAAAAAATAAGAGAGGAAACATTTAAAATAACCTAATTGTAGCATCCAAGGTATGTTATGCCCTAAGGTTATATAGTCATTTCCAACCTTAGCTAGGGAAACCAAAGTATAATTTTAAAAATCCTGCCCCACCATAACTCAACCAATATCATAACTTACCTTTCTAACTGTCTCTTTTGAACATGGAGAGGATTCCAGTGAGTGTGAGGCAATTCTGAGCATCAAATCCTATCCTAAACACACCTGTCTCTCATTTTAATTATGTACCTTCAAGCTGACACTGGTAATGCATTCATATATAAATAAATATCATCCAGTCCAAAATTGGGAGCAGTCATATTGGTGAGATTATTTTGTTTTTAATTAGGATATTATGTAAATAGACTTTATGTTTAACAGGGAGCTACAGGCATCCCATAAGAGCAGACCAGCTGAGGATAATATTTCAGTAGTTTAATAAAATTACATGATTACTATGTTCAACAAATCCACAAACACCTGAAAGCTGCGTCTCACTCTGCTCCGCCTCTGCATCATCAAGCCATATGTGGTGGTAATCATGCTCCGCCTCTGCATCATCAAGCCATATGTGGTGGTAATCATGAACAAAAACATAAATATAAAAATGTTATATAATATATAAATAATGTCTGAGTATACTGACTTATTATCAACAAAATAACACTGCTTTCTTATTAATGAATATCATGTAGTTGTTTCCCAACAGTAATATAATAACAAACAATATATGGAACATTTATTTTTTTTTTTTTCATTTATTCATTTATTGACATTTGATTACTAGGAAAGTACTATTGGGTAGAAGCTCATTTTCAGCAGAAGCCCAGGGAGAAAAAATCTTGAAATTATTACAAAATATTTTAAGAACTATAATTTTACAGTCTTCAGAAATAAAAAAAAAACATCTAAAGTTTAAATAATTATAATAAATTAGACATATCATAAAAACATTGGTTAAGTATTGATACAAATTATATGAAAATCATTTAATATTTAGAGAAATTTTAGATATTCAAGACTAAATACCTCTTTGCACGTTTATTTTAATCAGAAGGAGTTTCCAGCTTTGTAACTTAACCCTTTCTGTGTGAATATTAGGATATTTTAAATGTTATTAATTATTCTATATTCTTAAAGGCAGCACAACCTCAAGGGTTAAATTCTTGTTTCAGTAAAAAAACTGGGACTCAGATGAGGAGCAAACCTGAAGAGAATATAAGGAAATAGATTGCATTATGTTAAAGGTGGTAGCTTCACCTCAACCAATGTAGGTGTATGGTACTGGAACCTGGAAATAAAAACCCAGAGTGGAATACAAAACTGGTGAAGCCAACCTAATAAACTCAGAAGAGGCAAACATGCTATAGGTTATTGTCATAGATGACCCAAATAATTAGCCTTAGCATGAAGAACAGGCAGGAGATGCAAATTTGACATTGAGATATATGTTAGAGATGTAAAACCCCAAGATAAGAAGCTAAGACTAAAACAAGCCCCATTTTTCAGGTACAATTTAGGCTAAATCTAGAGTACTATATGGAATTCTGGAGCCTTATAGAAAATGGGAGGTCAGACTACTGGTGAACATACAGCTGAAGTCAATTAGAATGGTGAGGGGAACAGAGAATATGACATATAAAGACAGGTTAAAAGGGCTTGATATGACTTAAGGTACATTTGATGCTAAGCAGAAAAATGTGATGGATTAGCCTGGAAGGAAAAGGCAGTTCTTGAATGAAGGGATATGGCTAAAGAAAAAAAATAATACACAATTTAATTCTGATATGATAAAGCATTTTTTTATTGATGGAGATTGATAAGTGAAGTCATTTATCAAAATGATAGTAGCATGGAATGCCTGCCAGGTTGCAGTGGAAGGGTGAGTAATGTTTCTTATCCTAGGCTTCCTGCAAGATCTGGACAGACTGCAGGGAGATAGAGTAGGGGTGTCCCTCTGTCAGTTACTTAATGCGGTATGATGCAATGCAGATGGTAATGTCAAAAATCTATTCCAACATCACAATATCATCTTCTTTAGAATATGTTAGCAATGACTAGAAAAGTAGTTACCAAAAATTGGAAGAATTCATATACTCTCTCAATTGTTGAATTTATAAATATTGCAAAGACTGTTTGTTATAATGAATTGCATGTTACTAAGATGAGAAGTAATCATACTAATTCTACATGAAATAGTTGAAAGTAGAAAGTTTATTGGAAAAATATTAATTGAATGTTGTTTCTTTTTGATTTAAAAACAAATTTCTTAACTTATGAATTTTGATTGACTTTTGTAAATAGTTATTTCATGTGAAGTTTAAATATTGTTTATTGTAACTGATTAATAATTAAATAATAATTAAAAAAATAAATATTAAAAAATCTGTAAACAGCAGTGTATAACAGAAGCTCAATCTATGCTTTGTATGTGCATTTCTATATATTTCTGAAGAGAAATACATTCTTATTTGGTTTCAGAAAATATGTTACAAGCAATTTACACAACTAGTTACTTAAGTTCACATCTGCAGTGAGGTATATTTTTTCTTGGGAATTTTGCCTCTACACTCGCTGAACATTAAGCCTTACACTATATAAGTCTTCAACTATTCATTCTTCCTTGACTAAGGAGTCTCCATTGTGAAGGCAAGGACTGACTGGAATGGCCACCATCTAGGCATACATGAATGTTATTTGTGCCCTACCAGCATCCTGGCAATTAAGTCATTTCTAGTTAAGTCTTAACTCCACTCCTGATAGATGATATGGACACCTACATCCCAAAAGGGATACCATTAGTCTCTCCATACATGTATGTGTAAAACCATCCACACACAAAGAGGGCTATTATTACTGATTTTGAGGGTATGAATCCTATATCACCAGTCCTGACCATTTCAGTACCTCACAAACCTACACTTTTTAGTGATGACTGCCCAATTGAAACCACATTTCCTCCCCAGATCTGTGAGCCGGCATGGGCCACGCAACACCAACCCCCCCCCAACCAGCTTGTCCACTGTTGAGCCACCACTCAAATTCAGATCATCTAGGTCATAGTTAGAATTTCATCCTTGTTTGCCATAGAGCTGGACATTTGTAATTCCTACTAAATTTGTTTCTTCTTTCAGCAGGTGAATATAGAACTATGCACATGAAGTAGAAACCATAAAAGCAATAATTCAGGTTTTCAGCAGGCATTGCTAATGCACAACCAGTTGTCTTCTTTGTTATTCTAAAAAAAGTATGCTGCAAAGTATTTAGTGCTGATCTGCTAGAGCTGACTATGACTGGCAGGAAAAAATATAGAGATAGCTGTTTAAGCAGCTCTCCAGAGACAAGTGTGAGGTAAATACCTCCCATGATAACTGATGACTCATTTTATTTATTTATTGTATTTATTTAACATTTGTTTATCAGGATGTCCAACTAGGAATGAGCCTATTTTCAGTGGAGGCCCAGGACAAAACACTCCAAATGCATGTCTTTGGAATGTGGGAGGAAACTTTAGTATCTGGAGGAAACCCACGCAAATGCAAGGAGGACAAGCAGACTCCACACAGAAGGCACCATAGCTGAGAATTGAACCGGAGAACTTCTTGACATGAGGCAACAACATTAACAGCTGCACCACTGTGCCTCACATTTTAGTAATCAATATGAGGTTTTGAATTGTTTATATCCAAAATAAGAATTTTCTCTATCCTGCATGTGATTCTGTGGTCCCATGGACCAGAAGTCCCATACAGGAGAGAACCAGTGGGTCTTCATTTTATAAAAATTGACTAGGATTTATACTACATTGCTCTTGAAAGAAGGATCCAAATAAGCAAGTAAGAAATTATCTTATTAAAAAGGCATTCTTCATTTTCACAAAACACATTTAGCTTTTGTGGTGATAAACTCAAGATAAAATCAAGACATCCTTGTTGATAAGTGAGCAAAAATCTCTTTCTACTCAGGAAAGCCTTTTCCTTAGTTTAGGCTAAGAAAATCATTGGTCACTGTTGTTTGGAAATATAGGAGTATAGTTATAAACACAATGGTATTCCCAACACACTTAATAGAGATAATATTGTCTTTATCATATATTTTTGGCAAAGATCAGTATACAGTTAGAACCATTAACATAAAGTTTAAGGAAACGTGACTGTTCTGGGATCTGAGGCCATGCATGGGAACAACAAAATAAAACTTAATTATTTCAGTCACTCTATATTCTTGTAACTTATTCAGAAACATTTATTGACACACTTTCTAACACACTGTCTTCCTATTTTTCTAGGTTGTTGGGTCTTCAGTTTAATAATCAAAATAAACACTGTCTCTAATGTAACATGCAAGGAGAACTTTTAGTTATATGTCAAGCTATAACCTGGTTCTCTAAAGTTTCAATCTCTCTGTCTCACGCACGCGAATACACACACACACACACACACACACACACACACACACACACACACACACACACACATATACACAAGCACACTGTATCTGTCTCTGAGGTGTAGTTGTCATACTAAGCATCAGAGCTGTATACTTTCATTCCACATTGGCATTTTTCAAGTGCGATTTTTAGCCAATGTGAAAAAAATTATGTAGTATTGTTTTTAGATACAAGCAGATATTTAAGCACTGTATCTAATGTCAGCAACTTAGTAACTCCTAATGAAGGTCTCATTCTAGCCCAAAAGCTTGAGTAATTGCAAAAGCTATGTTGGCCCAATAAAAGGCATTACTTCATGTCTCTGTTCTGTTATCTTTTTATGTGTACTGTTAGACGACTAACATTATGTTTTTTGTAAGTTGACTAACATGGCATTTCTTAATTGTTTTGACCACCTCCCCAAAGTCATACATCTAGTAAAAGCAAAGCATTTTGTTAACTAGAGAATTAATAGTTCTGTACAAACTGAGGACTCCTTTTGGAAACAAAATAAAAACAATCCCTTCATTATAAAACAGACTGCAGATCAGTTCTCTAAGAAACTTGTCACAAAAGGAATGCGATAAAGCTGCACACAATTCTGGAATTTTGCCTCCTACCTCATACATAGTTTCATAGTTTTGTACTAGGCTATCTGCCCTGGGGCATTTGTAAGCCTAGCCATAGTGATGTGGCTTTTGCCACCCCATGAAACGTTACAAAAATGTACAGAATAAATTTAGAATACTGTGCCTCTGTCTAGTAGTGACACAATGAAGGTCCCCTTATATAATAGAATTAGTTTACTTTGCCCCTGTCTAGCAGTGACACAGATGTGACCCCTGGGGTAAACTTAAGATCTCCCATCCACTCATCAAGATTTCTCTTGAAGAGAGTCAGTGAGGGGCTCTGACTGATATGAACTGGGATCTTGTTCCAAAGCATGGGAAGCCTCTGGGTTATGAATCTATCCCTCCAGCATGTCCTATTCATACTTGTGCTGAGGTTTAAGTCTTTAGCTCTCGTGGTCCTGATGGATTTGGATTTTTTAAGATGGAGCATGTCCATCAGATCCTGATTGGACATGGCCTTGTACGTCAGGCAGAGATCACCTCTGAGCAGGCGGTATGCTACTGAATAGAGCTGAAGTTTCTTTAGTCTGGCAGAATAAGACATATGTTGGAGACCCTTGATCCTCTTGGTGAGGTACTTTTGTGGTCTCTCCAGCTGTTGCAAATACTGGGTGAGGTACATACCAAATGGGGCATTGTACTCAATCATGGGTCTGATGAGGGAGGAGTATAGGGGTACAATGACATCCTTGGATCTGGATGTGAATCCCTTCATGATGAGGTGTGCAAGGTACAATGTTTTTCTAACCACTTTGGCAATGTAGGTGTCAAATGAGAGGTCGCTGTCGACTTGGGTCCCTAGGTCTCTGATTACTTTTTCCGTATTCAGTGGGTTGCTGTCTATGTGATAATTTGTGGGTACTTTGTTTTTCCCAAAGGGGATGACTATACATTTTTTGGCATTTAGTTTAAGGCCGTGACTCCGGCACCAGTTGTCCGTTTCTGAGAGGCCTTTTTGTAGGATGTATGTGTCCGCTGGTGTATCGACTATGGCGCCTAGTTTGCAGTCATCTGCGAACTTTGTCAGCCACAACAAGGAGAAATTAATAGTAGGCACTAAACAGCCTATAATTGCAAAGTACCTTGCTAAGGAAACAGCTCCTATACTTTACAAAGAAAAGAAAAAAAAGCCCCAAACCAGGCATGTCCAAGGGTCAGCTTCCGGTGATTTCTCCTGTCCACCTGGTGAATCTGGGCATACTGGGGCAATGCAGCAATTGCCTCATGTACACAGACAACCCTCTCCTCCTACCACCCAACACTACAACCTGTGAGAGATGCACTTACATAGCCAAAATGGAAGCAAAGCTCTCTCCACCCAAGATTGTGCTAAACAGTCAAGAGGAGAAGGTTAACACCCACACTACACCTCAAGCAACACATAGCCCTTCTAAACCCGCACCACCAACACCCACATATAGCAACATTAAATCCACATATGCAGAGGCCCTTAACTGTAACCTGTCCAAGCAACAAAGACCTCTGAAGCTGAAACGCAAACAAACACCAATCACAACCAATGTGTCACATAGTTCACAACACCAGTGTGCCACCCAGCAACAGCCCCTAAGGCAAGACAATGTACCTAACACTTTAGTCATAGGTGACTCTATAGTCCGGCACACTGATGTCCCTCTCACCAGGTTGAATAAGGAGAAAATTACTGTCAGCTGCCTGTCGGGTGCCAGGATCCGCCACATAACGCATGCACTCAAGTCACTCCACAACAAGTACAAATATGACTCTGTCATTGTCCATGCTGGAGTGAATGACTTGAGACGTACCTCCCTGGACTACAGGAAAAGAGACATGGAAGAGCTCTCGGATCATGTGGCCCAGGCAGGTATGACCCTAGCCCTGAGTAGCATCCTGCCTTTGCCCAGAATGATACCACAATATAAGGATAAAATGATTGACTTCAACAATTGGCTAAGCTTATGGTGTCATTTAAAGGGGATCCAGTATCTGTCTGCCTGGGATGACATGATTGACAGACCACGATGCTTTGCCAGAGATGGTCTGCACCTGTCGCCCCTGGGATTCAGGTTACTGGCTAAGGCTCTTGCCACCCCTATAGTGCCTTTTTAGGCAAACTTCAAAGGACAAAACCACCACCGTAACAGGTACAAGCATGCAAAATCTGAAGGTAATGCTGCTCAATGCTAGAAGTCTAAACCTCAAAATGCACTTTCTCGAGGCACTCCTAAAAATGGAGAACATCGATATCTATGAAGTAACTGAGACCTGGTTCAAGGCTCCAGAGAGCACCCCTGCAATACCAGGCTACAACTCTTACCACACTTTTCGACCACCAAACCAGGACCGAAACACTAAAGGTGGAGGAGTGTCAATATTCACCAAGGATATTCACACCACCAGGCTAGTTGGCCAACACAATGTGTCTGAAATTCTCCAAGTGCAACTAACACTAGGTAAGACTGCAATCCAAATTGTAGCTTGCTACAGATCCCCCACCATACCCCAAGATTCTCACTACACCTTTCTAAACATACTGGAAAATATTAAGATAGAACCAAACACCCTAATACTGGGTGATTTTAACTACCCTGCCATTAACTGGGAAAACTACTCATGTCCCAACACCTTTGCACAACGGTTCTTGGAATTCATAAATTCCAATGCCCTGGATCAACTAATCCATAGTCCCACCAGGGCCTTCAATATCCTAGACCTGGTCATTACCAACATGGGAAATCAATGCTCCATACCTATGGTCTCCCCCTCGTTAGTCAGGTCTGACCATAAGCTAATCACCCTTAACATCCACATCCCACCCCCACTCCCCAGTAAAGAAACCACCATAAAAACTTCTCCAAAGCCAACTTCGTGCTACTCAAGTCAGAAGTGACAAACTTCATGACACCCATGCAGACGGGAACTGAAAGTTCAACTGCTGAATCCTACACTAAGGCACTGTACGAGCACATCCACTCATGCATGAATCGTGCCATCCCAAATAGAACCAAAATGCTCTCATCCAAAAAAAGGAAGCCAATCTGGTGGTCCCCTGCCATAAACAAACTTTACAACAAAAGGAAGAAACTTTTGCAGAAAAGAGGAAAATCCCAGGATGCAAAAAACTCACTTACTAACCTCAGTAAGAAACTGAGATGCCTCATAAAATCCTCCAAAGCTAGTTACGAAAATAAAATTGCCAAAGATTCCAAAGACAGCCACAAAGCATTCTATAACTATGTCAAGAATCTAAATGGCAATGCTCAGATCTGCTCTGAGCTAAAACAGAATGGCATTAAATATACTGATCCGAAGGATATTGCCAATATCCTGGCAGATCGATTCAGTGCCAACTTCACCCCCCCCCACCCCCTAAATGGCCCATCTCAATACCGGAAGATTGCCAAATTCCAGTAATAACGGCCACACAAGTACAAAACGCACTCTCTAAAGCCAAGAATACAGCATCCATGGGACCAGATGACATCCCGGGCTGTGTACTACATGAACTACAATATGAACTGGCACCTCACCTAAGTGTCATGTTTAATCATAGCCTCACCTCAGGTTTCGTACCCACTGAGTGGCGCAGAGCTACAGTTATCCCAATCCACAAGGGGTGATCCACCTTGGATCCCGGAAACTACCGTCCCATCAGTCTGACAAGCCTTATCTGCAAGGCCATGGAGCGTATTATCATGGAACTTATAAACAAAGACGTTGGCAACCTTCAAACACTGGACCCCACCCAGTTTGGGTTTGTGAAGGGCCGATCTTGTCTCCTGAACCTGATTGACTTCTTTGAATCAGTCTCCAGAGCCATGGACAAGGGTAAGGTGGTCCACACAGCCTATCTAGACCTTGCCAAGGCCTTTGACACCATCCCCACTCTGGAATCATAGATAAACTTACTAAGTTGGGCATTAATCCCTATGTCACCCAATGGGTTGCTAAATGGCTTACTGATAGAACCCACACTGTAAAAGTAGCCGACTCCAAATCCAGCTCCAGACAAGTGACAAGTGGAGTACCTCAGGGTTCAGTCCTGGGGCCACTCTTGTTTGGCATCTACTTCTCTGAAGTACAGGTCAACACTAAGGGACTCTGGCTAACAAAGTTTGCAGATGACTGCAAACTGGGAGCCATTATTGAATCCCCAAATGATGTGGATACTCTACAAAAGGGCCTTACAGAAACAGATTCTTGGTGCCAGAGCCATGGGCTCAAGCTCAATGCCAAGAAATGTATTGTTATCCCCTTTGGGAAAAAACATGTATCCATGAATTACCATATAGGTGGCAGTACACTAAACACAGAAAGTGTGATAAGAGACTTAGGGACACAGGTGGACAGTGGTCTCACCTTCGATAACCACATCGCCACAACAGTCAGGAAATCCTTCTATGTGGCACACCTCATCACGAAGGGCTTTTCACCCAGAAAAAAGGAGGTCATTGTCCCACTGTACTCATCCCTCATTAGACCCATTATAGAATACAACGCCCCATTTGGTATGTACCTCTCAAGACATCTGCAACAACTGAAAAGGCCTCAGAAATGCCTCACTAATAGAATCGCAGGCCTAAAGCAGATGCCCTACGCTGACCGCCTTAAAAAACTCCAGCTATACTCTGTCGCATATTGTTTACTCAGAGGTGATCTCTGCTTAACATACAAGGCCATGTCAAACCCAGAGCTGTTAGACATGCCACACTTAAAGAAATCCCAATCCCTCAGAGCTACACGCTCCAGGGATCTAAACCTTGTCATCACAATAAACAAAACATGCTGGAGGGATAGTTTCCTGACCCAGAGACTCCCCAGACTCTGGAATAGATTGCCCATATATGTCAAGCAGAGTGCCTCTTTGGACCTCTTCAAGAGGAACCTTGACGATTGGATGGGAGAAAGGAAATTCACCCCAGGGATCACGTCGATCGCCCTGCTAGACAGGGGTCCAGGAAAGTAAATAATGTGGGAAGAAATAGCCAGGGAATTGTTATGGCTAGGCTTGTATAGGCCCTAGGGCTGATAGCCTAGTACCAACCTATGAACCTATGAACAACCCTCCCATGTTTGCTTTAACATCTGAGAAATAAATGCCGAACAAGAGGGGTCCCAGGACAGATCCCTGTGGGACACCACTTGTGACTGGCTTTGAGTCTGACATTGCTCCAGGGATTTTAACTTTATGGGTTCTGTCCTTTAGCCAGTTTGCAACTCATCTAGTGACATAAGGGTTTACGTTTAAGCTGTTGAGCTTATCTATGATGCCTGAGTGGGGTATTGTGTCGAAGGCCTTAGCCAAGTCCAGGTAGGCTGTATGGACTGCTTTGCCCTCATCAATGGCTCTAGTGACTGTTTTGAAAAAGTCAACCAGGTTCAAAAGGCAGGATCTGCCCTTTACAAAGCCGAACTGGGTGGGGTCAAGTGTCTGTAGGTCCCCAATGTCTCTGTTTATGAGTTCCATAATGATTCTTTCCATAGCTTTGCAGACCAGGCTGGTTAAGCTTATGGGGCGGTAGTTCCCAGGGTCTGTAGAGGTACCCCTTTGTGGAGTGGGACCACTGTTGCTGTACGCCAGTGTTCAGGTACATATCCTGTAGTAAGGCTAAGGTTAAATAGCATTTTTATGTGCGGGTTTAGCTCCTCTTGGAGTTCACGTAGCACGCAACCCGGGATACCGTCAGGTCCCATTGATGCTGTGTTTTTAGCTTTGTTGAGGGCAGTTCTCACTTGGACATCTGAGATGACAGGGAGATTACATTCAGCTGGGATAAGTATTTCTTCTTTTGGGGGTGAGGGAGGGGAGAAATTTGCACTGAACCTGTCAGCCAGAATGTTGGCAATATCTGTGGGTTCAGTGTATTTTTTGTTGTTGTGAACTAACTCTGAGCATATCTGAGGGTTTCCGCCCAGGTTTCTAACATAGCTGAAGAAGGCTTTGTGGTTATCTTTAATGTCCTTAGTGATTTTTCTCTCAAAGTTGGCCTTGGATGTTTTTATGAGAGAACGTAGTTTTCTGCTAATGTTGATCAGAGATGTCTTCCCTTTATGGGATTTTGCTCTGACGTGCAGTAGCTTCCTTCTTTTGTTATACAATTTGTTAATGGCTGAGGTCCACCAGACAGGACGCTTGCCTTTGGTGGTGAGGGACTTGGATTTATTTGGGATTGCATGATCCATGCATTCTTGGAGATGTCCATAGAAAGCATTTGTGAAGGATTCGGCATTGTGGGATGTGGTATCCACTGGCCCAGTGGTCTTAAAGGATACCATCTCAGTCTTAAGAAGAGTGAAGTCTGCTTTTGAGAAGTTTTTCACTGTGGTCTTTTGTGCTGGGGTGGAGGTGAGATATGTATATCCAGGGTGATTAGTTTGTGGTCAGATCTCACTAGTGAGGGGTATACCTCCGGTGTGGAGCATTTTGTCCCCATGTTTGTGATGATCAGGTCTAGTATATTATCTCCCCTAGTGGGAGAGGTGACTAGTTGTTCCAGTGCATTTTAATTTATGAATTCCAGGAACCTTTGGGCTAGGGTGTTAGGGCTAGAATAATGTACCCAATCTATTTTTGGGTAATTGAAGTCTCCCAGTATGATGGTATTTTGTAATACATTCATATCCTCCAATGTCTTCAGGAAGGCTGAGTGGGGTTCCTGAGATTGGGAGGGTGGTCTGTAACATGCTACCAGTTGTATAGCAGTTTTGCCTATGGTTAGTTGCACCTGTATGGTCTCTGATGCTTCATGTGTTGCTACTAACCTGGAGGTGTGGGTGTCCTTGATGAATATGGACACTCCCCCTCCCTTTGTGGTTTGGCCTGGGTTTTGGGGCCAAAAAGCATGATACAAGGTATAGCCTGGTAGTGCTGGGGTGCTCTCAGGAGCCTTGAACCAGGTTTCAGTTACTGCACAGACGTCGATGTTCTCCATGCTGAGGAGTGCATCGAGTGCCTGCATCTTGAGATTTAGACTTCTGGCGTTGAGCAGCATTAACTTTAGTTTTTTTCCATTTTTGTTTTCTAAGGAGGTGGGGTTGTCTTTTGAGCCTTGCCTAAAAAAGGCACTATGGGGGTGGCAAGAGCCTTAGCCAATGTCCGGAAGCCCAGTGGTGACAGGTGTAAGCCATCTCTTGCGAAGCAGCGTGGCTTGTCCAACATGTCATCCCAGCAAATCCAATACATCTTGGACCTCAGGGACCCTGTCACCAACCGACTTCCTCAATGAATTCTCTGAAATATTTCCCACCCTTTAACTAAATAACAACCATTAACAACATCTTTATGAACCATCTTTTTACATTCCTCCCCTTAATTTCAAAATCATAAACAAAAAGGCATTGTGAAGCTTATTGACCAAATAACATTAATAACAGATTGCATACACATACGACTCATCTCCCTATGTACAAATCATGTTTTTGTGCCTCTCCAATACCTATAACATCTGTCTAACCAAAAAAGGTCATACCAATACTTTAGAAATATGGCATTATAAAACCCTTTCCCAAAATTATTAAACCAAGCTCAACAAGTGATATCAAACCAATTTCACTACTATCCAAGGTAGGCAAAATCTTGAAAAACTAATATATTGTCAATTAAGTGAATGGATTAAAACTGTAAAACTCTCTCTCTTATAAGCATCACAGTTTGTGGTCAGGGAGAACCATGATCATCGGGTACAGCATTAGTGATGACGTCCCAGTCAGCATGGATAAAGTCCATTTAATGGGCTTAGTGTTCTTAACCTAACCAAAACCCTTGAAATGATAGATTATAAACATTACTATACACTCTTATTAGGACAGGAATATGTAACCAAACCTTTTATTGTTCAAATTTTTTTTGTATAACAAGAACTTTGAAGCTCAGATTTGCTGCATAACTTCTACAGCCTCTCTAAGTACATGAGTTTCACAAAGATCTTACCTCCTATGCTGCTCCCACTTTTCATAAGTAAGCTAGCAGCTGATCTGCCCCACATCTTAATTACTTTATACATTGATGATGGGGTGAGGTACAGATGTAAGCATTCCATATCACAATAAAGAATCAGAGCAAAAATTACTTATAAATATAAAGTCATGATTTTTGGAGGAAAACCCAACCTCTCCATAGTGTCTGTCTCATGACTAGAAAATATTACATAGCAATCTGAAAAAATTAGAGCATCATACCACATCAAGTACCTTTGCATGTGGTTAGATCAATAATATAGAGAAATTACTAAAGGTAAGTAAATAAAATAATTTTCTGGTTAAAAAAATTCCCACTTTTTATCCCTGGTAGGCAGAATGGCAATAGGTGAAGATGTTCTCTATGCTCATCTGGAATATGGAATTCCTATAATCACAATTTCTTCCAAAAAAGAGCATAGCTTTCTTTTAAAATTGCTACCAACTGCATCTGCCAGTTCATCACCCATGCTCGTCAAAGGGTACACTGTTGTTCACTTCTCTAAAAAAAAAATAAAGGCAAAATGGCTATCTGGCTAGCAGAGAGTCAAGCTACTACAGGGCTCATTAATATAATATATCCTCATTCTCATCTATAAGATCTCTCAGTGTACTTCAGATTGCAACCTTAGTTCTAGGTATTTCTAAAGAGGTAGCTTAAAGGTCAATGATGTAAGTTCTTCACCCCCAAATTTGGGAATCCATATGAAACTGAAAGAAATCTGCTGTTACACAAAATCTGTATCCTAACTAAAAATGTTCCTATTTAAATAAGTTTCATGTGCCTATTTCCAATGTGGCACACAATGATGCAAGAAAAAGAAGTACGTTATATCATGAGGCTGAAAATGGTGAAAACCCAAGGATATAATAGCAAAGGAAAAATATTGGATACATTAAAAACAAAACCAAAAACTGCAGACTAGGAAAAGAAATACAGTTCTGCAGTGACATCAAAATAACACAGTAAAACAACAACAAAAAAGGACAATCTGGAGAGGAGCAAGCCCCCCCCCCCCCCCACACACACACACACACACACACACACATACCACCATTACATAAATATGCTAACGTCTTGGTCACACAACCATGAAGAAAGGATAAGTGCTACTGGAAGGAAAAATATTCTCAGTCACTGTCTGGAGTATCCATGTGAAAAAAAACAGTATAATATAGCTGCTCTCAGTTAAAACAGCAAGCTTTTGTGAATATTGAATGCTGACTTGCACCAGAGCTGATCTGCAGCAACACTGAACAAAATGTGTAACGAGTACATTTAGAAAGTATGAAGTAGCTCACAAGTAAACTTAAACCAATAATCTTTCAGTGCATTTCCTTTTCAGAATAATCAAACTCCCTGTGGAGAACTATTTGGTCTTCAGTGTCTAACATTGCCTGTGGCCCTTTATCCTCCATTATAAATGTATTGCTTACCCTACACAGAATACAGTAACGTCTTTTTTGTGTGATTGTTTATTTTGCCTTTGAGTGTAATAGGATCCAGAATGCCAAGCACTGACAATAAGCCTTTCCTTTGAAAGAACAGCAAATGAGCCAAACTAGTAAATTCAGGCTAAGACAGCAAAGCAATGTTTCCAAAATAAATCAATTAGGACAGGATTCTGTGCACTCCTAAAAAAGGGTGGAGCAGAAAAGGAAGTCCTGTTGAAGGCATCGCTAGTAACTATTTTCAATTATTGTGTAAAAATGATCTGACTGTCAAATGTTCATCCAGAATGCAACCATTTTTTGTACTATTAACATTTAAAAGAGTAGTAACAAAACTTCAGTGTGGAATATGAACAACAGGCCTTATAGTCTAAGAGCAGTGGTAGGGAAAGTAATTGAAAAAGTCCTCAGGGAAAGGTTATTTTCCTCAAGGGCAATAGTCTCCAAAATGACAACAAAAGATTCATGGCTAAAAGGAGGTGCCAGCAAACCTGATCTAGTTTTATGTCTGAGTAACAAGAGAACTTGGTAAGAGAGTACAGCAGGTGTGGTCTACCTGGACTTCAGTGAGGCCTTTGACTAGGTTCCACATTAGAGACTGCTAGGAAAACTGCAGGAGTCACTGATAAGCTCAAGTCTAAAAGAAAATGCACGGATAAAAATAATTCTTCTGATGAAAGGGACAATCTCAGAAATAAGGAAAGTGACTAGTGCAGTACTTCAGGGGTTGATACTAACCCCAGTGCTTTCAGTGTATTCATTTCAGGCACAGCTGTGGGAGTACAGAGCAGAATTAATCCCTTTGCTGGTGAACTGTAGTAAATGATGGGGGAATGTCTAAGGAGAGATATGAAAAGGCTGAACAAGGCAGCTGCAAGGTCACATCTGCAGTTCACTGTAGAGAAATGTAAAATACTCTCCACTTTGGTCACAACAAAGCTGGTGTGAAGTATCATTTAGTGGAAAAATATGGCAGGAAAAGAATTTGGGAGTATTGATCAGACCTGGACCAAGCCAGCAGGCAAAGAACGTGAGGGCAGGAGCGGCAGTCAACAGAAGTTATGAGTATTTCCTCAGGTGGATAGAAACTAGAAGCAGACAGGTTCTGTTACTGTTATACCAGAACCTGGTCAAGTGAGCCCATTAGTAGTGCATGCATTTGTGGATGCCTTATAAGGAAAGACGGAGTCTACAAAGGAACTGCAAGAAGGATGAAGGAATGGAGGAGAAATTATAATGCCCAGGCACTACAAAAGCTACCACCATTCTTAATGAAGCCCATAAGACAGGGGACATTATATGGGTGTACAAGAACAAGGCAGTGCAATGTGAAGGGGTTTAACTGAACAAGAAGGATAGAGGGCAAATAAGAGGACACATGCTACAGATTTTGCAGATTGTAGGGGCCAACTACTCCTTAGATATGCAAAAAAAACCTCATCATAGAGAGGGCTATTAAGGGATTACCAAAATGCTTTAAAAAAGGAAGTAATCAGAAGCATTGAAGGCAACACAGGATAGAAAGATTTTGAGGAGTCAAGTAGAAAAGGAAGGAATATTGAATGCTGAATGCACTCAAAGGGCAGACAATGGAGGTTTATTATCTCCTTCTGCCATCAAACAAAAGCAATGCAAAAGTGGCTAAATGTCTCAAAGCACTGAGCAATAGGATACAGAAAACATTTTAAAGCCAGCAAAAAATCAAGGAGATTGCAAAAAAAAAAAAAAAATCATTAAGGGCCTTAACAGGAATACATAGCTAGCCCAAACAGTACCCTTGCTATTATCATAGCCAATAACTCAATACCAGTGAACAGAACTAAACCACAATTCACTGTTAGTGTTTTGCAGTGATACTGCAAATATAATGAAATGTAAATCCTGTCTTTTACTTTTAGAATATGATTTCATGCTATTTCATTTTGTTTATTTTATTTATATTCGTTTACCGGGTAGTGCACTGATCACAAGTGACCGATCTCAGGTGCAGCCTGAGTGAAAATATTTCACAGAGAGTACAAAAATGTGCAAGGTTAGCAATATATTACACATCTGAAATTAAAAAAAAAAAACAGAAGATAAGCGTTATAGCATACCGTAAGCAAAGGGTGTATAGCATATAGTACATTCTAACAATATACTGTCATGATGATGCTATTTTTTATACGCATCACTATTACAGTGATACATTATGGTCCCACTAATAAAATCAGTCAGTGTGTGGCATTTATCAGACATAGTTTGTAAATGAATAGTCATTGTTTATATAAATGAACAGAAATTAACTTTTAATCACATGTACAGGTTCCCTCAGTCAGTTAGTTTGCATCTGTTTTCAGTCTGTAGAGTAATGTCAGTAAGGTGATTGGTCAGGCTCTAAAGTAATATCAGTAAGGTGATTGGTCAGGCTGTAGAGTAATGTCAGTAAAGTGATTAGATCTTCATTTGAAATGCAACAATTGTAAATAAAATGTCCTTGCTCAGACTTTTAAACCGAACATCCGACACTTGATAATTGCTTAAGTAAATAGAACCAATGCAACCAATCCTGAATTTTCAGTTACTTGCTTCAGCCTCCTATAAAGATTTGTTATGGTCAATAAAGAAAACATTCATACCTTTTTCTCATCACTGCCTTGATTTATAATCATCTAAACTGTAGGCTGTTCCTCTCCCTGGAAAATAAAAACAGCAGTTTACAAATTTCTTAACTAAAGGCTATAAGAAGCACAATGTTGGACTGTAATCAGGCTATCAAAGGAAATAAGAGAGCTGAGATTTATCTTATGCAACTAGACTAAATACCCATCAACTAGTAACATATTTTTGCCCATTTCAGTACATAGACCAGCAAAAGGTGATTGCAACAGGGTAGGCTGTGTAACTCTAATAGCTTTAAGCAGAGAGGGAAGTAACTTCTTCATGTTTCATATTAATCACTGGACATCCCATCTGTCCATCCTGGGCCTTTATAACTTTCAAGAGAATACATTACCACAGTATGTTGAATATATAATGAAGATTGTGTCCTTCAGTTTAGCCCAGGGGACACTGCTTGCAATTTGTTGAGTCCTTCTGGGGCAACAATGTGGAACACACTTTTAAATAATCAAGCCCTACAATAGCTTTCCGTTAAGTAGTTCCCATCTTCTCTATCTGCCTTGAGTCTATAAATGTTTTTTGCAACCCCTACATGATTAACTAAGAGATGAGACAGAGTTTCTGAATGGGACACTTTATTATGAGCTCTATTATAGCTGAATTGATACTATCATGACACAATTGTTATTACGCATTATAAGTAGACCCATGAAAGAATTCTTAATGTCCCTCAAAAGGAACTTTCCCAAAGTGCAAGAGGCAGAGGTAATATGTTCTCCTGAATGCCTCTTGACATTTTGAATATCATAACTACACTCTTCATAATAGAGCAACTAATAGAACAAATGTTAGCTAACATACATTTTGTCAGGGGTTGTAGTTCTTCAGTGTACCCTGACGAACAATGGTGCATCTATATTATTATAGTGTATACTATATTGTCTCACTCGCCCACTTGGCTAACCTATCATTATATACCCTTGTTTGGCCAGTCTGGCTCCTTATGCTAAATAGGGCTTAATATTTCATTAATCATACTCCTCTCTTACCAGTTCTTAGGATTTCACCAATCATACTCCCCTCTCACCAGTGCTGGACTATTCTGATGCTGATTTTGATGACTGGAACCTGCATACATTTTGTATCAACTGAAATAAAATTTAGATCTGAAGAAGCCCTCGCAAGGGTGAAAGCATTCATCTAAAAATAAACTTATATTTTTAATTTTGGACCAGAAGACTGTCTTGGTGTGGATTTTTTCAAGACACAAACAAAACATGGCAGGTAAAGGGATAGTCTCTTTCCATAGTGCCTAGCGTTTTCTCTTCAATACATTCTTCTACTAGCAGTGACATCTGTGAGAATGGATACATAATTTCAAACTCTTTCTTCAAAATTACAACATAATTTTTAATAAAGACTGCATGTGTTTGCATACTTAATGTGGAATTTATATCCAAGGTTGTTACACAAAATAATCTTAATCAGTCAAACTCCTAGAATCCTTCCCCCAACATTCAAACAAAGGGGGACATTTATTAGTCTGCATTGATATATACTCTCAAGTAAAAATCTATCTAGACAAAACCAAAGATATTAGAAAAATGGAATAACTTTTTTATTTCCGTTAGACTACGTAAAGCAGGTGAGATAATGTCTACAGTCACATTGCTCAGGTGGCTTTCAGACTGCAATGACTTTTACTATGCAAAATATAAGGAAACATTACATAACAAGGCCTATAGATGCCCCATTATCCTTTAAAGAAATCCTCTATTGAAAATATCTGTGTGTAAAAATGGGATTTTCTGCACAGTTCCATAAGACACTATAAGTTGAATGCGAGATCAAGATCTAGACTGACCTTCAGTGCTGACATCCTTCGTAGGATTCTTTCTGGACTGGGTCATCTAAGAAACAAAAGTTAAGTACTTACCATAATGTTAGATCTTCATGATCCATATCTGTTAAATTCTATACTTCCTTCCACCCTCAAACATAGTGAAAATGTTTCATTGTGGACAGATCTGGAGGAATGGCCCTAAGGCTTATATGCATACTGTGGACCTCAGCTGTGTTATAATGGGGTAGAGGGGATTTTGAGCCTGAGAGACTTTCAAAAGTGCTGAATGACTGTTGCCTGCCACTACCATCCCCTGCTTCAAAGTAAACAGATGTGGATCATGAAAATGTAACTTTATGGCATGTACATAATTTCCATTTTTTAACATTTTTACATCACTCAGGAGCTTTTCATTCTTTCACTTTTTGTTTGAGCAGAAACCTTAGACTTTAAACCTCCATTGCCAAAGAAGGAATGGTTTTGCTAAGTTTCTGTAGTAAATTGTATGCTTGATCTTAGCCAGCCAACACACAGCATTTACAGTCTATTATTATTATTAGATTTTAACAAAATTAAACATAATAAGAGGATCAAAAATACGGATGAAACATTGCATTCCAACCAGGATCTAAAACCTTACTATTCAATGAAGTTCTTCTCAGTGCTATTATTTTATCATTTGATGAGCTTAATGCACAGTGCAAGTAGCAGACAATGAACTCAAGCTTTCCAAAAATAACCTTTTCTTGGTCATAAATTGTTTCATTTACATTTTAGTTTTCAATAGGCTGCACAGCCAAGCTATTACTTTGTATGTTTCATCTCAGTAGACATCAATTTGTTTGTTTGTTCATTTGTTTCTTCTGCATGCAACCTAATTGGTCCAAATATCTTTTCAGTTACTGCATGAAGTAAAGGCAGACAAGCTTCAGTGTAGAAATGGGAAAACACAGAAGGCCATTAGCTTATAATATTGCAATAGTAAATTAAATAAACTTCAGGAAATATGGGGAAAATATTATCAAATAATTATTTTTAAAGTTTTAAAACAAGGTGTGAAAACAGTGATTAGTAATGCTGTAAATATTTATACCCTTTATTCTATAAACATTATATTGGAGAATGTTTCTTATTGTAGCATTATCTGCCAATATTTTAACTATTATAACTATGCAGTTTTTCATAACATTTCATATTAAACTAGAAACAAATTCTATTTTAATAAGGCTGCATACCTTGTATTACTAATGCTAACAGAAAAAGTTATATTTATATAGTTCCATTTGTTTGGCAGGTAATTGTGACAAAATTTGCAATCACTATCAGGTAGAACGATTATCAAAGGGAGAAGACATTCTCACAAAATCTAATTTTATTACTTTAGCTACTGTTTGCCTGAGAACTGCGGTGGTGGTGCTACGGTAGCGTTGTCGCCTCACAGTAAGATGTTGTCCTGTTCAATTCTCAGCTAAAGCGTCTTCTGTGTGGAGACATGCGTGAATGGGCGTACTTTCGTTGAAGGTTGTGCGTCAGAGCTGGCAACTCGGTACATAAAAAATCTACTGCCAATCATTAGCAGACCGGAGTTCCGCTGTGGCGACCCCTAACCGGGAAATGCCGAAAGACACAACTGTTTGCCTGAGAACTTTCATTGAAGAAATAGAACAGGAAATTGTTCATCTGTTCCAGGCTTAGATGAACAGTCATCTGTCTATTTTGTTATGCATGTATGTATGTATTTACTTATTTATGTATTTACTTTGTGTTGATTAACCAGGATAGAACATTACTTCACATGGGCCTTTTTTTCAGACTTAGCTTAGGATCACAGTATGGTTAAATTACATAATCAGAGTAGCATAATGGGTACGTGGAGAATAATACAGTTTAGGAAAAGAAGCCTTAGGAAATATATGTCTAATAGGATGATTTGGGAAGAACATGTTTGATGTTTTAGCAGTCCTGTTTCTAAGCATTACTCAAAGGAAATAATGTAAACATGATGAGTGAGAAGAAAGAGGAATGGAGAGTTATTTTAAGTATCTTTGATATGAATCCAGTTTAATTAAGTATAAATCCCTGTGTAAACAGAGCACTACATCATATGCCATTATTTAATTTAAATTCCGGTTGTGGCTCAAGTCAGTAATCACTATGATGTAGTAGTCCCAATGTCCCTGGGGCTGATTTGTTTCTGCAGTACCACACAGCATCTATTTAACCATGTCTGTAATTAAACAATGGCACAAGCTTCCTCATAGCTCTAGTTGCCATAGTGATTTAAAATGAAGCCATTTGTTTTGTGACTGATGAACTGAAACATGTATAATTCTAGATTGATCTTATTAGTTAAGTTTAATTTATTTTTGCTTAATTTTTTGTAGAACATAAAACAGCTGCTGACATTCATTTGCATTCACATGTACAGCTTACAAATATTGTACTGCTGCTGCAAATGAGTTGGCAGTTTATATGTACACACACACACACACACACACACACACACATGCACGCACTCACGCACGCACACACACATACACAAGTATACAGATTTGGATGTATACAGAAACACATTTCACTTCATGAAGAATGTTCAAAATTTACAATTAAATTATTCCGTCTTGTACAGAATAAAAGTATTGTATGTTAATTGACATCTTCATGGTATGCTCACATACTTAAACAGTACAACACATCTGCACTGTAATACAGAACAATACAAAAAGCTAAAATTGTTATAACAGTGTTATAATAGGCTCTATTATGAATTACCGACTTCCTGAAAGTTGACATTCCAAAAGAATGAAAGCAAATGCCCAAAAGCAAGAAGGGTGAAAAACTCCTTTTCTCTATTTTTTGTAGGGGGGGTCATGCCCCCCCTGCACCCCCTCCCTGAACTTATATATACCAGCTCCATGGGCATACTAACTCAAAGAAAGGAGACATCTCACTAAAGAAATGAATCATTGTCAGCATGCAATTATAAATTGCACAGGCAATGATTTCCTATGGGAAAAAGCATTTTGTGTTAGCCCGTTCATCTTTTTTTCTGCGGGGTGCTGACATTTAGACAATTTCATCCCAAGTATGAGCAAGGACTGTATTGTAATGCTGCAGTTTGAAGTAACTTTCAGCTATGTATGCAGGCTTTAAAGGATCATCAAAACACTGATGTCATTGGCTTGCAGGCTGTACATAGATAGTTTCAGTGACATTTGTGGGCACTCTTCTTCCATCACTAAATGATTTATTTATTCTTATGGGAATGACAAGATCCTGCATATGCCTCATGATGGGTTGTCCCTTCCTCTGTAAAGAAAGAATATTCTTAGTGGTGCATCCTAGAGATGTCCCATTCCCACAGAATGTGGTATTCAGTAAGAAGGACAACATATGTAGGTGCAGCTCGTAATGACATTGTGGCATGAGGTATCAGTTTCAACCACACTCTACTATCATCTGTTTTGCAACCTGTCCAGTGCCACAAATTGCCGTGCCCATGGGTAGAAACCCTAACTGCCACTCCGAGGAAGGAGAGCCGGTATTAGCTGTTCAGTCCACTATTCCTACATGGCTTCTTAAATGTTCATGCCACTAATCAAACTCAGGTCAACTGAGTCCTGGTCAGGGCTTCATCCCTCTACACCACAGAGCATGACACTGACATGTTTTGTTTCAATGCAGGAAGTATTGTTTTACATCCACAGTACTGCATGCTGTCTGTGTCCAATACAAATATTTAAAAATGATAACAGATTGCTTACTTCTAGAACTCTAGCAATTCCATATTGGTACACAGCTATCCATTGGCCTATTTTTAAAGAATGGAGTCATGACGCAGAAGAAACTGCATATTGTATCAGCTAACCTTGCCATCATAATAAAATGCAGTGGTAATAAGGGGTGACTTAACATGACATCTGGCAAGTCTATGCCGAGAGCCTTCATTTAGGATGGTACTGCATGAACAATATTTGGAAAGTAACAGGTGACAGTCAGGACAAATCCAAAACTTAACAGTGATTTTTCTTTTATGTATTTAAGTTTATAATTCTTGTTTTTTTCTTAAGCAAGTAATTTGTTATGCAAAATTATATAGAGAATTATGGGAATCAGATTTTATATTATCATTTAAAAGGGTATTCCAGTACTGTGTATTATGTACACATCACATGTGGGTGGGTGCAAAGTTTGAAGAAGAAGCATTTTTCCTGCATTGTACATTTATTTACCAATGTATTTGATTATGTCTATCATAATGGTTACTGCAATACCTGGAACTCCAAAACAGATTCTATATGTAAAACTTTGTTTAACAATGTTAAATATACGCCAAAATATTTAATATCTCTGTACTGCAGTCTGCATTAATGATTCTGAAAAAGATGAAGTCTTTGTGAACATTTTACAGCTTAATTGTTCAGAAAATATTTTGTTGATTTATATATATCATCTCATTTCTAGTCCCTCCATGCGACACATTTGGGTACAGTTTTCTTATCAATTCTTTTAGCTGCCTACAGCCTTTGTGATTCTGGACATTGAGAAAAATAATGAAGTTTAGTCTTTTGGGCATCTTAGGTCCAGCAGATACAAAAGCATAACAAATTAATGCCTTAGCTTTCTGTTAGAGTGCCAGCTAGAAGGGTCTACTTCTAAATTTCGAACTTTCAAAATGTTGAATTTGTTATGGTCGAGACCATAAGATCGACATTTTAAAAGTTCAAAATTTAAATTAAAAAAAATTGCAGGGTATCAAACCCCCATGCACCCCACACCCCTGTTAATTAAATATACCAACTCCAAGATCACTCTAGCGTGAGGAAAATGGTAAAACTATTGTTCCACACTATACGGCGATCTCCATTTAAACAGTTTGAACTTCCAAAAATTCGACCTTATGGACTCGACCATATGAAATTTGACGTTTTGAAAGTTGAAAAGTTAGAAGTAGACTCCAGCTAGATACTCCTCATTCTTTTAGCAGTCTTGTCATTTACTGGCTATATAACATTCCTGCAAATGATCAAGCGGTCTCAACTTGTTCTCAGGTAAAGAATTTGGCGTCCATTATTCTTTGGTGTACCCAGAAGTTAATGTCATTTAATGAAGCTGCAAAGTTTTCCTAATGAAGTTCTGCTCTGATTTGATAAGGATGGCTGCCCTGACACTCTTTGTCTTTCACTGTCACATAGTTTTATTTTATTTTGTTTCATTTTAGTTCTGTGTGTTAACTGGGTTAACAGACTGGCACAAGAACCTTTTTAGCCATTTTCCAAGCCATAAGGCAAACACAACAGTTACAACAATAAATTAATAAAAACAGAAAATGATTCATATCAGACATACATAAAAAAAATATTTGGTAATTTTAACAATGCACAAGAGAGGAGGAACAAGGTAAAAGCACACTCAGTATTTATATATATATATATATATATATATATATATATATATATATATATATATATATACTGGAGAAGTGCTAAAACACCCTATACAGTACATTACAGTGAACAGAAATATGAGTAATACAGTCAAATTCTTTATGAGAGTTGAAACAGTGTGTCAACCAGCTTCCTTAAAGCACATGCATTTATTATATTAATTGATTAGATATAATTTTAACTTTTTCTTAACTATTGATACATCTTCCAAAGCTTTCAGACCAATAGGTAGCTTATTCTATGATGCAGGTATTTGTTTTAAGAAGGAATTTTTGCATAATGCAGTAGAGAACAGTGTATGAACTAATTTAATGGCATCATTGTTGCAGGCAGAGTAAGATGATTCATGGACTTTCTTTTTTCTTATACAGTTTGGAACTTTGTTTGGTATCCATCGATCCAGCCACACCTCGTTTCACATTTTTAGCATGTGGGGTTGGGGAGTCACTTTACTAGTGACAGTCTTAGAGCCAAGATTCACATTGCTGAGTGGTGAGCCCTGTCGCAGTGGTTCTTCTATACCAAACATTGGCATGCACACTTACACCTATGGCCAATTTAGATTGTCCAATCCACCTACTGCATGTGTTTGGAATGTAGGAGAAATCAGAGCACCTGGAGGAAACCCATACAAACACAAAGAGGACATGAGACTCTGCACAGAAGTCACCCTAGCCAAGAATCAAACCTGAGAACTTCTTGCTGTGAGGTGACAATACTATCTGCTCTGTCACGGTTTGGCATCATTTCATTGAAATATTTTCATTCTTCCATACACAGCTACCCAAAAATTACTGTGACATTTCTCTCTACTAATTTATACTTGTCTACATTATTTCAGCACATTTTTGCTAAACCTCAGACAGAAAGTACTGCAATATGTTGTATATGTTATACTTCATTTACTGGAAAACAACTTAGTTTGAGCTTTCACACATACTGACTGACTACAAATACATTAACAGCGCTGTGGTATGTACTTCTTATTCTGTAACCTTATCTTCAGATAATTACATGCAAAGATGATGCCATGATGCTCTTCAGATAGACACATTCACATGTGACTCATTCAGCAAACCAGAAGGCAGCTTATAAACAGGTGACAGAAGCTTGCAGTTGATATAATTACTTAATCTGGTAGGACAACTGAAGAGGATGCTAAGGTCATGTGAAATAGTCTGAGAAAAACTGGAAGAAGATGAGTTTAGCAGAACAGAGACAAAAAAAAGAAGTGGAAGAGGGGCATTATGTGGTAAAAGAAAACATTGTCAAGGGTATAGATAATTACAGAAACAACAATAGATTTCTGAAAGTATAATGGGCTGATGTGACAGACTATACCTTGAGACTCCATTGCATGAACAGTTCAAGATAAACCTAAGGAGATTTTTTAAAGGCTATATTGATTTTCTCAGTTAAACTACTAATGCTTAATATGGATAACTAGGGTGAATCTGTAAATCAACAAAAGAAATAAGTAGTAGTTTTGGGAAAATCATTCACCTCCCAAAAAAGATCCATATGGCTGGACACAATCCAACATGTGAGTATATTGTCCAACCTCATGCTTACTTCATCCTTGCCCCTTAGTCCTGCACATTTTTGAAGTTAAAACTTTCTTTGACTTCTGTTTTAGACAGGACATGATTATGTTTCCATTAAGAAAAAGAGAGCGATGCTAACTCAATATGCTTTTGAATTTCTTTCTCTCTTACCTGGTTCTGTTAGATGGGTAGATTTGACTCATGCATTATAAAATGACCCTGGCAATGTTGCAGATGAAAAAAAGTTCTGTTCTGTTACACTATCAAGTGAGTTTAAGAGCTGAGGTAAACCTTAGCAATAGTAACAATAACTCTGATGGGTTAATGGTCTGTCTGTCTGTCTTCCTGTGCCATGTAATTCTAGATGGTAAGATTGGCAATACATTAAGCAGGTGGACCAATATGAGTTAGCTAAGCTTGCGTGCATAGTTAGTTAATGCATTCAGCTTGTATGTATTCTGTATTCAAATGACCACTGAAAATTAAATATTTCACTGTGGTTTAATGTTGGAAAGGAAACAAATAATTTTATAAGCTAACACTGTATTTCTTTTTTTTTTCTCATATATTTTATTAGTTTTTTAACATAAAAAATAACATTTCATTTAAGAAAGAAATATTTGACATAGTAAAGGGCAGAATACTAAAACAAACATTAACTAATAAAATATTATAAAAGAACACATAAAACAACTATTTATAAGGGTGTCTACTAACTAATAAAATATATTAAGAAAAATTACAGTTCCTATTATTCAAAGAAAAGCAATATTTTTTTTTATTTAAAAGTTCATTTAGACCTTTGTAAACATTGTATGATGAATTGATTCCTACAGATCTTGATTTTATGGTAATAAGTTCCAGATGGCAAACTTAAGATGCATTGTTCAAAAATTCTTTGAAAGATTATTTTTTTCCAGTTGTTTGCTATTACATTTCTTGCAATTGTTAGTATGCTCCACAGAATTGGATATTTCAGTCTTGTAGCACACTCAGGGATTGGAGTGTTCAAAAGAACTGATTTAGTTAAGATACATTTATCAGAAAATAAAGCTTGTAGAAAGTCATTAATCTAATTCCAATATGGTTTAATTATAACATATTCAAAAACATATGTTCCCAATCAGCTTTAGTGTCTAGTTTACACCTCCAACAAACCATCTTAGTTTTGGATATTAATTCTATTTTATGTGGTGTAAAGAAAGACCTATGTAAACATTTCCAAGAGTACAATTTTTATTTAGGTGAACATGTGGTTTATTTAGATGATAACAGAAAATGTATTTTATCCTCATCATTAGGAGGTTTGTTATTTATATGGTTAAAATAATTCCAATAGTTTTCTTTATTATATTGTAATTATTTTCTTATCACTTTATACATTTTGGATAAGAGGCCTTTCCCAGATACTTTCTGTTACACCAAGATAGTTAAAAGTTAAATGAGATTAGGAACAGGATTTCTCACTGATGGTTGCATAACAATTTTGAGCAGAATACAGGCTTTCTTTATTCAGTAATTGGGACACAGGCTATTTTTAAGATTAGTCATTAGCATAATATTTTCTTTAAAAGTAGTCATTATGGGTAGATTTAAAGTATAAATATTATTTTGAGTATAACCTATTGGAAAGATAAGAAAAAAAAACATGCTTTATACAGTGGATTTCTATATATGAAACTTCTAAGAGCATTCACTGTAATAGTAATATTATCAGAATGAATTGTTTGATTAAGATTATTTATGAAATATTCTTCTAATAACAAGCACAGAGAATTATTTGAAATTAAATAATGATTAGAATATATTCAGGAGTTTGCTTTTATCCAAAAGTTTCCTTGAATGTCTTTCTATTTAGTGGTATAAGAACTGTTTGACCATAAAATTATTGTTTTGATAATAGATGATAAGGAATATAGTTCTAAATCTCATAACCCAATACATCCAAAGGAACAATCTCTAATATGATGACTTAAAGCTATTCTAGGTTTATTAGGATACCACAAGAATCTTAAAGAATTAAACATTTTATAAAGGTTTTAGATGGGCGTAAAGATAGCGATTGCACTATATATAAGATTTTTGGAAGACTGATCATTTTAATTATGGAAAGTCTCTCATCCATAGTAAAAAAAAAAAATCTATTCAACTTATTTATGAGATTTTCTGTACGAAATAGACTATTATTTCAATTGATAGCTATTATTTTATATTTTAAGCGATAGTTATTCCCAGATAATTTAACTATTTTCTTGGACTATATATTTATCAAAACCTTTCCCCATGTCATTAATGCTATATATATATATATATATATATATATATATATATATATATATATATATATATATACACACACACACACACACACACACACACACACACACACACACACACACACACACATATATATATATATATATATATATATACTACAAACACTTCATAAATCTATACACTATTAAGAAGGCCAAAAAACTGGAAAAATAACACCCCGAGACTGAACTGTTCCTTAGCACTTTCGTCCGTTTATTGTTGATTTAAACTTCTTCAGAGTAACAAAATATCAAACTTTAGAGAAATATATAGCACACAAACAATAGAGCCATTTAATTGCTATGTAAAACAGGATCAAGAAAGGACCAATCCACATGTAGGTTGTGACAACTTGGACCAATAGCAGACACAGCTGAGGGTGTCTGTTAGGAATAGCCATTTAATTGCTATGTAAAACAGGATCAAGAAAGGACCAATCCACATGTAGGTTGTGACAGCTTAGACCAATAGCAGACACAGCTGAGGGTGTCTGTTCGGAATATAATTACTGAGCAGGGTTAACAAACTGATTGCTGGTTAGCAAGGGGAATATACCTACATATTAACATGGAGTAGCTGTGCTCGTTGGCTTCCTGATTTTAGCTTCTCTCTGCAAGTTGTTTCGTCCTCAATTGCTCCATTTGAGTGCACATTTCAAGTTAACATTCTCGTTGAGTCCTGGTTTAGTCTCAGCATTAAGCAAAATTTGCCACCTCAGTTCCTTAAGTTCAAGCAAGGTCTTGCTATCGCCGAAGAACTGGTCTATTTGCTCTAGGACAAAGAAACAGAATTTATTGAAGTTAGGGCAGGTTTGACTGTGTCGTCCCAGCGCGTTAGTGCTGTCTTTATTCCTAATGGCAGCAAGGTGTTCCTTTGCCCTGTCAGACAAACTCCTGACTGTTTTTCCTACATAGAAGCTGCCGCAGGCGGTACAGACCGCCGAGTAAACCACAAAGTCAGCGTGGCAGTCAAAATGCCTTTTGTGGGATACTAGGATCCTGTTATGAGGGAAGCGGTAGTTGGTTCCGGTCAGAATGTGTGGACACACTACACATCGCCCACAAGAAAACATGCCAATCTGAGGTGTTTCACTGCTGGGTGGAGGGTTATAGTCATTCCTTTCAAATATACTCCTCAGAGTTCTTGTCCTCTTGTAGGAGAATGTGGGGTTATCGCCTAGTGTTTTGCTGAGGCCTCCGTCAGCTCTGATGATATTCCAATTGGCCATAAGAATGCCTTTAATTGCATTCATGTCCCTGCTGATGGGGACTGGGTAGCTGCTGAGTCTGTCTATGCCACTGTCTCCTGCTCCAGATCTTTGTTTGGGAGTAAATCCATACTTGAGAATGAGTCTGAACCTGGTCATTCTGAGGATCGTGATCTCATTTCTGATTTTGATGACCAGATTTTCGGGGTAACTCCTGTTAACAAAAAGCTCCGATAGGAACTGGCATTCTTTGTGAAACATAGCCTCATTGGACACCAGCCTAGATAGTCGAATGAATTGTCCTCTCACGACATTTTTCTTCATGAAAAACGGGTGCTGGCTGCTAAACTCAAGGAAGTTATTCCTGTAGGTATCTTTTCTGTGCACCGTGGATTCGAGTTCACCAGTGGTGGCGTTGATGGTGATCCGTGTGTATAAGAAGTTGACACTGTCTCCGCATCCTGATACCTCAAATTACAGGTAGGGAATGCTATCACAGATATCTGTAATGAAGGACTGGACCCCAGTGACTGTTCCCTTCCAAATAAATACTATATCGTCAATAAATCTCCAATATAGTAGGACATGTTTGTACCCTTCTAGTTTGACTAGCGCTTCCATTTCCCACATGCACAATACCAGATTCGCAAATGCCGCAGCCATCTTTGAGCCCATGGCAACTCCCTTGATTTGCTGGAAAGTGTTTTCCTGAAACTCGAAAAAGTTGTTTTTGAGCACCGCTGTCATTAGACCCATTAAAGTTTCAGTTCTTGTGGTACTGTACTTAACATACTTGAGCAAAAAGAGCTCCACAGACTTGATTCCCTCGAGGTGAGGGATATTTGAGTACAGCGAGACTATGTCTAGAGTCACCAGGGTACAGCCTGTGAAGTTCCCCTTGTTGCTGTAGAGATCATTGAGGAAGTCCCAAGAATCCTGTATGTAGAACATGGAGCCTTGTACCAACGGGTTGAAGACTCTATCCAGGTATTCTGAAATATATTCTGTTTTAGTTTTTTTGCCGGAGATGATGAGTCTGAATGGCGGGTCTGTCACGTTTTTGTGTATCTTGGGAATGCCGAACGCTCTGCCCAAGTTGGGGCAGCGTACCTGCATAAACATGAGTTCTTCTAGGGAGATCAGATTGTTGGATTCCAGTGTAGACAGCAGCTTGTCTATGGACCTCAGGCTCTCATTCACCTCATTGATTGTTACTGGCTTGTAAAACTCATCGTCCTGGAGTATCCGGTAAATCTTTTCCGTATAGGCAGCTTGATTCATAAGCACTAATCCTGTGCCTTTATCTGCCTTCATGACCCTTAAGTTCAGGTCATTACTCAATTCATGTAAAGCTTGTTTCTCCGTGCTGGACAAGTTAAACCATTTGTCATGGCTTGGGTGACTGAGCAATCTCCGTATCTCAAATTCACATACTTTTTGAAAGGTTTGCAGGCTACTGCAGAGCGCTGGGGTGTATAGGCTCTTCTTTTTCAGGACTTTCAGTTGATCCACACTGTTCAGTTGTGTAATTTGGCTGCTCAGAGTGTCCATAACATCAGAGTACAGGTATTTCAGATTCAGTTTCCTCGTATAGAGCCGTAGGTCCAGAATCACATCGGTGACGCTGGCTCTTTGGGAGGGGATGAACGTAAAACCTTTTGCCAGGAGATGCAGCTGGTCACAAGAGAGTTCAGAGTCAGTGAGGTTGAATACCTGGGCATCGGTTGTGGCCGGGGGGGCCATTAATACGGCCTCGAGGTCATGCTCCTGGTGGTCATGCGTCCTCCTGTCCAGTATTGTCTGTTGTTGCCCCTGCCTCTCGTGTGCCCCCTCCCTCCTCTCCTGGCTCCCACCCCATTGCCATGCCATAAAAAAGGTTGTTCCTCTTCATTCTGCATTGCATCAGGGTAGGGCTGCATTAGTGGTGCTGGCGGGTTGGAACAGGCTCCCGGTGCTATAGGAGCGAAACCCGGTGGTGGTGCATTAACTCCAGGAGGAGCTTGTGGAGGGGGTGGTGGAGGTAGACATTGTCCCGCTGATGTGGTGTATGACCCTTGTCCTGATCCCTGAGGTGTTTGCAACAACCCGTTCCTGGGTACCCTCTCACCGTTTAAGAGATATGCGCTGTTTTGTCTGTATTGCGCTAGATCCCTATCAAGCTTTCTCTGCTTGCGGAAGATGAGTGTGGCCACATGCCTGGTGATCTTTGGCACTATTCTATCAAAAAGGTGCCTGAAGGATTCAAAATCATGGTGCCCAAGAATGGTAGTTTGTAACAGTTGCAGTTCGTTCCTTAAGTTGTCCAACCTAGTCTGGTTGTGATTAATCAGGAGATTGAGGGTGGCAAGACCAGTATCATTGAAGAGTTTTCACAGGTTCACAAAGATATCTGAGTTCCTGGTGATCCCATTGGGGAACCTGTAGCACCTAAGTCCCTGTGGGACTATCTGGTGGTGTATGCATGACTTCAAAAAATAAATGTCATATTCTATGTTTTTGAATAGTGTGAGTTTTCTTTCAAGCTCAAAAATTAGGTCCCTGCACTGGTAGAGAGTCCCGTCCCGCCGGTTCCACAAGGACTATGCATTGAAAACATTCAGCAGTTTCTGCAGCCCCAAAATAACAGCAATCCATTTCTACAACCAACAGGGACCTTTGTTAGACTGAATGAAGTCCGGGAGAATGCACAACCGATTAACCAGTGCAGGGACCTAATTTTTGAGCTTGAAAGAAAGTCCGTTTTAAAATCTGTTATAAATTTCATTATCTATCTTAAAGAGTAAATCGTGGGATTAGCCTCTTTTCAAAAACATCTGCACCAGTTTATCAAATTCTGTTTTAAACAATTCTAAATTTGAAAACATTCTTGCACCTCTTATTAACTGACTTTTAAAAATATTCATTTTACAATGAAAGGCGTGACAACTATTAAAATGTAGGTATGTATTTGAAAATGTTTTTTTCTTATAAATGAATTCCCCTCCCCATCCTATAGATCAGAAAAACTTGGTACAAGACCTAAAAATTATCAAGAAAACCTTTTTTACAAAGTCCCCTCCCAACACCAGTCAAGTTGGGGGAGGGGAAAACAAAGAGGCAGGGAAGAGGGAGAGGAGAAACAAACCATATTAAATATGGTAGCACTGTTCAAGACATTAAAAACAATAAAAAAATTGGAATATTTTCAAAACTGATTCTGAGTTATTTGAGGTGATATGAGAATCTCCAATGTTCCCTTTTAAAACAGGAAAAAAACTCAAAACTTTAGTGGAAAAAAACAGGTTATATTGTGAGGAATATGTTGCCACAAGGTACACGAAGTTGTGGGACATGTAATCAATGTTCTTTCATCTTACAAGATGAATTTATTAGTATAAATAGCACTAAAGTTACACTAGCTAAAGGAAACCAAAGTGGTTGTATAAATTGGCATTTGCCCCACTTGTAAAAAATTCTGTGTAGGTAAAATGGATAGACATCTACATATCTGGATTTATGAGCATAACTATGACTTACTGAGAAAGAACTTAGACAGTTCCTTATAAAAACACAAGATGGCTAGTTATAACTTTATAAATTTCAAGTTTGGTATTTTTGAAATAGTCCCATATAATGAATGAGGAGGTTTCTGGAAAACTATATTAGAATATAAAGAATTAGTGTGGCAAGTGAGATTAAATGCATCTAATCTCCTGGACTTAATAAACAAATTTTTATAATCCTTTCTCTAAAAATCAGAGTGAAGAAACTTTAAGTCTACATGTTTAAATTGTATATTTAATACACATATAATTAATGATTAGAGATTATTTTATTTAGTGTACAATTAATTAATATTCATTTATACTTTTTTGACAGAGTTTTTATATTGAATATAATGTTTTATGCCATACATTTACAATGACAGTAGTGTACTTTTACATTACTTTACATTAATTACACTGGAGTTTTAATGGGTCACATGATTAAACTGTTTAAATGAATTTTAAAATTGAAACGTGGAAAGGATGAAAGTGATTCACCAGAGAACTTGTGTATAGTTATATTTTATTTGACATGCCTGTTTTGTAACATTTCATCATTAAATCAGATTTTAATAAGTATTTGAACTACCGTAGAAGACTTTTACGTTGATGGCTGATATCTTGATGCATTTTCCCTGGTTTTACAGTATGTATGCCTTTCTTTTTGGGTTCACACCAAAAATACACATACAGGATCTGTATCATATGTTCAAGTAAGATTTCATTGAGAACTGATATAGTGAAACACAATACTTCAATCAGACTCACTGAAATCCTTAAAATCAAAACACAAAACAGCATTTTTGCAAGGAAAGACCCCTTTCATTCCTTATTCCTCCAGCTACTTATATATACATATATACATGGTATATATATATATATATATATATATATATATATATATATATATATATATATATACCAACTCTGAGACCACACAACAGTAACATAATGAATGTTTCCTGAATGCTTATCATAGCAAAACTCACAATACATGGAAACAGACAGTACAAATGAATGAATGAAACACATTTATTCATTCATTTATTTATACTAAAATTATATATCACCCTGCAAATAGCTGAAAAAGTTGTAGCATTTGACCAAATATATTGTAATCTAATACGGCAAAGTAAAGTAGAGTAAACCAGGATCAACATTGTGAAAAGAACCTTGTTGTGTGTGTGTGTGTGTGTGTGTGTGTGTGTGTGTGTGTGTGTGTATATATATATATATATATATGTATATATATATATATATATATATATATATATATATATATATATATATATATATATTCCTTCTGAAAAACTATATGGTATGTGTCTTAACTTTTATTTTCAGGACTAAAAAGAAAAAAATGCTTTCTACTTTTAAAACTGCAGCAAGCAGTGTGGCAAAGTTTTTAGAGGATTTTCTTTTCAGTTCTGAAGAAGAGAAACTTTTTATTAATTTATTTCTTTGTTTGTTTATTTGTTCTTGCTCCTCAATTTACAGTTGAAGAGTACACAGAAATTAAACTTTTTTTTCCCTTGGGTGAGGAGTGCCAGATTGGGGAACAGACATTTTTTGTCATTTTTTTTCTTTTCTCCTATTTACAGTTGACAGGTGCCAGATTGGGAAAATGTACTACGGATTAGATGAGCCAGCTATAACTCTGATAATATCATAATTAGTTTTTAAATGTATTTCTCAAAAAGTAGTGTTTTTTTTGTCCTGTTAAATATTATAGTAAAACACATTTTTCACAAGAGCAAAATAATGTTTTCACTACTCTGAGGGTAGTTTTATTAGCTTTTACAGTATAAAAAATATGGCTGAGTATCCAGTTGTGTTATCGTAAAACTTTCATTAAAAAATCCCCAAAAGTTTTTCAGCAATATAGATATTTGCATGAAGGGTAAATTACCTTCAGAGTGGCAATAAAACAGATATCTCCAAAACATATAATTTAAAGTTAAAGTATTGTTGTTAGTACAGTTTTTGTTTTTAGCAAATTCCATATCTGATACTTTAAACAGAACCATTTTTCTGACTATGCATTTATGTATAAATAAATATTTTCTTCCTTGTATAATTCTATAAAGAATTCTAAAAATATGTCACACCATTTTGGAGATACAACCCATTCTAGATAGAGAGGAAAAGTAATTAAAATAGTTCTGCTATGAAACATCAACTTCCAGAAAGCTGAAATTCTTTAAGGACAAAAAAAAGCCCAACTCAAAATGTCAAAAAAATCCATTTTAGTTTTTTTTTTTTGTTTTTTTTTCTTTTTACAGTGAGGCAATTCATCTGCACACCCAATGTGTGTATGTGTGTGTGTGTGGGGGGGGGGAGCCCCACCAAACCCCACAAACTTATATATACCAACTCCATGGTCACACTAACTCAAAGAAGGGAGAAATTTCCCTAAAGAAGCAAACAATTGCTGACATGGAATTAGAAATCACATTGGCAGTGGTTTCCTATGGTAAACAACATTTGGCATTATTCTACTAAAATTGAGGTAGTACCACAGACTAAATTACTGGGCATTATTATATATGAGAATCTTAAATTCAATCAACATATTCTTCAAACAATTAAAATGACCCAGCAGAAACTTGGCTCCCTTTACAGGGCAAAACAGTACCTTACAGACCCAGCAAGAGAAACCCTAGCCTCACCCAATTTGTTCCAAAACTCTTACATGCCTCACCTGTCCTTACAAACCTAAACTCTACACTAAATTTCAAACTAGTCTCCTGTTATAACTCATGAAACCTCCAGACAAACAAATAAAATAGCCATAAAAAGGCAACATAATAAAAAACGAATGGCTAAAAACACAAATTGACTTTATTAAACAAAAATCCAACTGGTAAGCGCTTTCATTCCCTTCATGGAACTAGGAAGTTCCATGAAGGGAATGAAAGTGCTTACCAGTTGGATTTTTGTGTAATAAACACAGTAGCTACATTTGCTACCAACACTACACACTGAGCTCACCACTGCCAAGCCTTAAAGCAGTCGGACTGGCTAGAGCTTAACAACTACATAACATACTCTCAGCTAGTTATGCATACAAACTGATTAATTTTCCTGAACAATGTCTTGCTTTAAAAAATATATTATTGCCTTACACTCCTACAAGAGACCTCTGTTCTGGTGATAACTTTCCACTAAGCTCTACTAAGGCAAATAATTCATCGGGGGACTCACTATACTGTATTCAGAACACTTTGTTTGGACAATTCCCACCAGTTTCTCCTGCTAGCCTGGTCTACATGGGCATACTGAGACAGTGTAGCAACTGCCTCATGTTTACGGACAGTCCTCTTCTCCTACCACATAATTTTTCTACTTGTGAGAAATGCATCTACATCAGTAACCTGGAATCCATGCTGTCTCATGCCATAGTCAATATTCCTGACAAAGAGGAGATTGCCAGCACAAATACCACACCTCCCACATCACATAGCCAAGCACAACACACACCCATCTGTACAGGAGTCCTCAATAAAAGCTTACCTAAACAACAGAGACCCCCAAAACACACTCACAAACATTCCGCATACAACACCAAACACATCACACACAGTAGACAACACATCAATGTCTCACAAACACAGCCCATTAGGCGGAACAATAAACCAATGCAGCCCATAAGGCATAACAATGAACCAAATATTCTAGTCATTGGCGGCTCAATAGTGAGACACACTGATGTCTCCCTCACCAGGCTCGACAAGGAGAAGGTCACAGTCTGTTGTCTGTCAGGTGCCAGAATTCACCACATCATGCAGGCACTTAGGTCTCTCCACAACAGGTACAAGTATGACTCTGTCATTGCCCATGTTGTTGTGATTGACTTCAGATGTACCTCCCTGGACTATATGATGAGAAACATGATTGAGTTCTCAGAGTATGTGTCTTAGGCATGTATGACCCTAGCTCTAAGCAGCATCCTGCCTTCACCAAGAATGATACCCCAATACCAGCAAAAAATAATTGACTTCAACAATTGGCTTAGTTTCTGGTGCCTTTCCAAGGGGATCCAGTACCTGTCTGCCTGGGATGACATGGTTGACAGGCCTCAATGTTTTACCAGAAATGGCCTCCACCTGTTACCCCTGGGGTTCTGGAACCTGGCCAAGGCTCTTGCTTCCCCCATTGTGCCTTTTTTAGGCTATGTCCCAAAGATAAATCTTCCAACATAAAAGATCTGTCAAAAAGCAAATTGAAGGTCATGCTGCTTAATGCTAGAAGCCTTAACCCGAAAATGCACTCACTGGAGGCTCTCCTCACACTGAAAGATGCCGATGTCTGTGCGGTCATGGAAACTTGGTTGAGGGCTGTGGAGAGCAATACTACCTTACCAGGCTATACCTCATTCCACACGTTCCGACCCCAAAATGAGGTCAGAAAGACTAAGGGTGGTGGAGTCTTTATCTTCATTAAGGGCAGGCACACCTCAAGACTGGTTTTCCAGCATGATGCACTGGAATTACTCCAGATGCAACTGACAGTAGGCAAGACAAGCCTTCCAAGTTACAGCCAGCTATAGACCCCCCTCCATGACTAAGGACACCCACTCCTACATGGACCTACTTGACTCCATCAAGGTACCTCCTTACAACTTGATACTTGGTGACTTCAACTACCCCACCACTCCTGCATTAATGCACTCACCCAATGATTCCTTGACTTCATCAATTCTAATGCACTAGACCAGCTTGTCTCATCCCCCACAAGGGGAGATAACATTCTGGACTTGGTTCTCACCAACATGGGTGACCGCTGCACCACTCCCATAGTATGTTCTTCCCTGGTGAGATCAGATCATCAGCCTGTGTCATTCAAAGTTTCTATCCCACCCAACCTCCTCCCCCACCAGCTGTAACCAGGCTAAAAACGTCTGGAAAGCTGACTACAACCTCCTAAGGGAGCGTATCAGTAGCTTCACACCACCTCCCCCCTCAGGGAATGCAGACAACTATGCTGAACAGTACGCCAATGCAGTATATATTTTCTGTACTACTGCATGGACTCAGCCATACCCAACAGAACTGAAACCTGTTCCTCAAGGAAACACAAACCTGTCTGGTGGACATACTCTATCAACAGGTTTGACAACAAAAGGAAAAAACTGTTGTCCATGGGTAAAAAGGAACAAATTCCAAATTAGAAAAACTCCCTCTTCAGCCTCAACAAGCAGATTAGATCACTAGTGAAAACCTCCAAAGCCAATTATGAATTGAACTAGCCTCTGAAATAAAGGGAAACCACAAAGCCTTCTTCAGTTACTTCAGGAACCTCCATGGCAAAGCCCAGGTTTGTTCCAAATTAGTACTTAATGGTACCACTTACACTGCTCCTGCTGACTTAGTCAATCTGCTAGCTGATGGGTTCAGCATAAACTTCAGGGCCCTACCCCCCAAAGGCCCATTTGACATACTGATTCCCCAATACTTGTCCTGTGCCTCACATCTCCATAGATCAAGGCCCTATCCAAGGCAAAGAACATAGCTTCCATGGGACCTGATAGTATCCCAGGCTGTATTCTGCACCATCTCCAGCAAGAACTAGCTTTGCCATTGAGTACCCTATTCAACCACATTCAGCCTAATTACAGGCTTCATTCCAGCAAAGTGGAGAACTGCCAATGTCATCCCCTTGCACAAAGGTGGTGTCACTACTGACCCAGGAAATTATCGCCCCATTAGCTTGACAAGTCAGATCTGTAAAGCCATAGAGCGTATTATTATGGACCTCATAAACAAGGACATAGGCAAGCTCCAAGCACTTGACCCCCACCCGATTTGAATTTGTCAGGGGCAGATCTTGCCTGTTGAACTTGGCTGACTTTTTTGAGACTGTCACCAAGGCCATGGATGAGGGAAAGTCAGTACATACAGCTTACCTTGACTTGGCTAAGGCCTTTGACACAATCCTCCAGTTGGGCATCATCGAAAAGCTAACACAACTTGGAGTAAATCCCTATCTCATCAGGTGGGTGGCCAACTGGCTCACCAATAGGACCCACAAGGTCAAAATAAGTGGCACCACCTCCAGCTGCAGACCTGTCAATAGTGGTGTTCCCCAGGGATCAGTCCTGGGACCCTTACTTTTTGGCATCTACTTCTCAGAGGTCCATGTAAAGACAAAGGGCCTGTGGCTGCCTAAGTTTGTGAATGACTGTAAGTTGGGTGCTGTGACTGACTCCCCAAATAATGTTAACATACTGCAAGAGGGTCTCACAGTAACAAATGACTGGTTCAAAAGTCATAGCCTTGAGTTAAATGCAAAAAAATATATTATCATACCATTCGGCAAAAACATGGCCCCTAGTGATTACCACATCGACGGCAACCCCCTAAGCATACAACCTGTGGTGACAGACCTGGGTACTCAGGTTGACAACAATCTCACATTCAACCATGATGTTGTGGCAGTGGTCAGAAAAGCCTTTTACTTGGTTCATCTCATAAGTAAAGAGATTGCATCCAGAAAAAGGAGGTTATTACCTGCCTATACTCCTCCATCATTAGGCTTATAATTGAGTATAATGCCCTGTTTTGTATGTACCTCTCCAAACACCTGACCCAACTGGAAAGGCCAAATAAATACCTCACAAAGAGAATCTATGGCCTCCAAAACCTGTCCTATGTGGACAAGCTCAAATCACTATCACTCTACTCGGTATTGAACAGATTGCTCAGAGGTGAACTGTCTCTCACCTACAAGGCAATATCAGGCCCTACCCTACTAGAGATGCTCCATATCCAAAGATTAACTCTTCATGCATTACCTGCTCGAAAGGCCTAAATCTAATATGCAACATCAACAAAACCTGCTGGACAGACAGGTCTGTCTCCCAGTGACTGCCCCATCTCTGGAATAGACTTCCCATACATGTCAAACAGAGTTCCTCACTGACCTTCTTCAAGTGCAACCTTGATAAGTGGATGGGAAACCACAAATTTGTCCCAGAGGTTCCATATTTGCCCTGATTGACAGGGTTGAGAGGTGTTGACCGAGGTTTCTTTTTTTGGGGATAAGTTCTTGGCTAGGCTCGCAAAGGCCACAGAGCCATTAGCCTAGTAACTTCCTATGATCTTATGATCCTTTTACATCTCTAAGCTTTCGAACACCATCCCTACACATGTAAAAATGATTAACAAACTTCCAAGCTATAACATCCAGCTCAAACAATACCTTGCCCAGTCTTGGTCATGCCTATGTCCATCACCAGGTTGAGACCTCTAGTGACAGCACAAACTCATTTTTGCTTATCACAAACTTTTTGCCCTCCTCTACTTGAATCATTACACCCCTAACAACTTTCCCCTCCTGCATTTGAATTAAACCATCTCTTTTTGCCCCCCTTAAACAACACTTCTCATTTTGCTCTTTTTCTAATTGCCCCCATCCACCACTCAACCCCTCTCATACATTCCCTGTATACCTAAGTTATAAACCTTCTAGATAAGCCAGTTTGAAACAGGCAGCCTGGACAGAAATAATCCTATGCCATGATCTCTCTCTTATGCTAGTACCATGATCCTCCTATACAATATTAATATTTTCCACACCCTTCTACATTATTCTATAACTTACTTCAATATCTCAAACTCTTTACAAACCTTTACAATACTAAAATCTCTCATCCTAAAAAATTTTATAAGTAACTTCATTACATATCTTAAACTCATTTCAAACCTTTCTTTACTGAAATGAAAGAACACTTAACTTCTTTACAATAATGTTCCCTTCTGCAGTAACAATCCATTTACTTCTGCACGATTTTACAGCTGGAACAAATGTATAGACTTATAATTGTTGATGTAAATACTTTACTGTATATACCTGTCTTGTAATAATTTTTTTTTTGTTTCATGAGAAATGTAACTGTTGTTTTTTGAAAACTATTTTGAAATTCAGTTGTTAATATAAATGTATTGTGGTGGAACTTTTCTCCATGGTAATCCACTAAAAATGGGCTCTGCCCCATCGGACTTTCCCAATCGACAAAGACAAATAAAACAATAAAGGAATACATTTTTATGCATGCTACTGATGCTCAAGGAACTTCACCTCAAGCAGGTGGAGAGGAGCCAGCTAAAACAGTAGGATTAGGGTTACAATCTTCTTGGAAATGGTAATTTTTTAAGGGAATACACTCATAGCCAGAGTAAGCTCTTTCAACTCACAGCATAAGCTGCACCATAGCTACTGAGACTGTGCTTAGAATCAAAGGCAAGTTAGTTGCTTACTAGAGTATTTTTTTAGACATGCTTTGCCCACTTCTAGACACATTTTCCTGTTTCCTCTTTCCATACCAGGAGTCAATGGAAAACCACTTGGTTTACTAAACATAAGCACAATTAAGTCAGATGGATAGTAATAGGAAGTAATATTGATTACGTGATTATCACAGTGATTATTCATAAATCTGATCAAGAGAATATGGATAAGAGATATAAGACAAAAAGCATAAAAATTTGGACTTATTCTGGTCCATTGTGATCAGTTCTCTTTTCCAATAAATAAATAAATACAATTTTAATTGCAAAACACACCAGGTTTATTTATTTGTGATAATCCAGTTGGTAAACTGGTCCGCAGACCCTTTACAGCCACATAGGCAAGAATACAGCAAAGTTTTGCAATATGAAACTGCCAACATCAAAGCAATAAGAAAGCATACAAAGAGTAAGACAAGGCAATGTACTGTAAACTAAGCTGAGTTCAATCAAGTGTTTATTAGGAAAGTGTATGGAGTGCAATGGTAGAACACGGGAGATTTGATATTTCAGGAAAAACACGTAATTTCTTTTTTTAGGAAAAATCTATTTCTTTTTTTTCCTAACTGTTTTACAGTCAGGCAGGGCTGCCTTAGGTGAAATGGGCCCTTAGGACAAGAAGTCATTGTCAAACCCCCATTCCTCAGAGCCCTTATTCTGTATTCTACAGTGCAGCCCCCCCCCAATCCCCTTCATAATATTTATTACTCATAGTTTGCCTTCTGCCACCCTTGGTGGGAAACCTGTAGTAGAGTATGCCTCAGGTCAAGTATCCTCATATCACTGTGTACCTCCAGACAGTACTATTACACATTCTACATGCATTTGACTAACAATTCATCCCTCATAGCAAATAAGCAATGTACCCCTCCATATAGGTAGCATTACAGAAGTATATGCTTCAGGACCGGTACCATCATAGCAATGTATTCCTCTATAAAATCTTATTATAGCATGCAGGAATGGTACCATTGTAGTCAAGCGCAGCACTATAAAATATCATTACAGCTGTATATACCAGAGTAGAGGTTCTGCTACCATTACAACTGTGCCCCCCCCCTATGCAGATACGTCAGAAACGATACCACTGTAGCACTGATTATATCTGATACTTATCAGTGAAGTGAATGGAATTAAAAAAAAATGAAAACTAGAAGAGATTTGAAACATTTAAAAAGATGTGCCACTATATTTGTCATCTGTGAAAATGTTGCTGTTGATCTGCACAAACCA